>NC_071114.1:1725000-1822500 GCF_024256425.1 Clarias gariepinus
CGGGTTTGATCCGCATGCCAAGAGATGTAATAATGAAAGTTAAAGCCTTTATGCAGGGATTCAGATGAGGTATGTGAAATAGGAGTGTGCGGAGGTACTCAAGTACATGTTCAGGAAGACCTTGGTATTGGTCTTTGTCGTTGTCTTTAGGCCTTATTACCACACTGACGAATCGAAGCTACCCAGTCTAAACAACACAGTACAAATTCCTGTCATATAATCCACTTGTTATTTCAGCTCCAGATCCTAAAAAAGAATGCTTGTTATAGAGTACTTGGTGTTTTATCTTCAAGTGTACAGTTTGGATTCTCCAGTCCAGCAAAAACCTTCACTATTAAATCTCAGAGTTTTTTGCATCTTAAGTACGAAACCCTTCTGGTGACATTTGGAGAAAAATATATTTAGTACTTGAGGTCGACACTGCAATGCAGAAATCTCAATAAACTGAACTGTAATGGGTTGTCCAAACAAGATATCAGCCCCTGAGTAGAAGAGAAGGAAAGATTTTGAACATTGGAGTCTTGATTAGGGTTTTTACAAACGTTTTTTATATCCTAAAGTTTAGTAATTGTCTCTTCACTGGCAGGGGAGTGCCAGTCATGTGCATCTATCACATCCAGTAGGTGATCCTCGTCAACAAACCCAAAATATTCCAGTGATTCAAGATTAAGATTTATCTTTTGAGACATAAGAGGAGGGAGAAACAATGGAAAATACATCACTCACTCAACAAATGAACAATGATTGGTTCCTACAGTATAAAACTATGGGTGTCTATTTACTTTTATGGATGTCAGTGTGTAGACAATAGACAATGTACGATTCCATACAATAAAATGTTGTGTAGAACACTGTTATAAACAAACAAACAAACAAATAAACAAAGTGGTCCTACTTAAAGTTCTCTGCTATGATCATCCATAGCTGAGACGACGATGCTGTTCACGCCTCAAGATGGCTGACTAGCTAAAGCAGTGAAAACATGGCTCGCTAAAGAAATTCCTTGCAGCATTGAGATATGATCTAATGCTGAGATATGATCTAATGCTGAGATATGATCTAATGCTGAGATATGATCTAATGCTGAGATATGATCTAGAGCGTCCTCAAAGGCAAAGAGCTGCTGATAAACAGTTGCTTTCGACATGAGAAAACCTCAACAGAAGAGATCTCAAGCACACGGACACGTTAATCATGTTCACTAACCCCGGCCAATAAATGAAACACTCATGACTGTGGGCTTATCCACATGAGCTGCGCAGTAATTGTGCGTGTGGTTAATGCGGCTGATCAGAGCTCGTGTTACACATTAAGGCAGAATCACCCTTTAGGGTAGCAACTGAGGAATATATTACTTGCAATGACGTGACTATTACAGCATTCTGAAAAACAGAATGGAAAGCATGGGGGGGGGGGCGTCTGTCTCACGCTACTTTAAACAAGAATAGTCGAGAATGTGTTGTTTGTAGTCCTGATGTTATGACGAGACAGAATTGAAAGACCAGCCTGTTATCGGGGCAGTGGATACTGTATACAGTAAGTAATGAACTTGACCTTACACACACACACACACACACACACACACACACACACACACACACACACACACACAGCACCACCTTGGCCATGCCTGTTGCTTATTCCTGTCTCTTCATACTCTGCTGTGATTGGCTGGTTGAGCTGCCAATTGAGTTGATGTCTTTTTATGCCCGTCTGTCTTAAACTCTGAGGATGTGGGACAGCAAAACCATGACGTGATGCATCTACAGCATTGTGACTTACGTTTAGTGACTTATGTTTATTATCTCGTTTTCCAGCTCAGTGGTCTAAGATATAGTGAAAAAAAATTCCACTGTGCTGTAAGGTGTGACAAATAATTGAACTTAATGTATTATAATGATTATGCATCTATGCATCGAGTTAGCTGAGGGTTAAAGGTCTTTCTCAAGGCCCCAACCACTGAGCTCCCTCTGCCCCCTGCCCCGGCTACTGAACACATTTCTTCAGGAATCTGCGATCCACAGGCTGTAAACTTGACTCTTCTTTGCCAGCTGTTTCGGAAGGCTAAGTGGGTGAAAAATGCTCAGTGACATTCACACTTAGTCTCTCTGTCGGTTGTGTAACAGATAAATGGCACAACTATTTGAGATTGGAGCTTAAGTCCTGATGAAGCCATAACCGTTCCTAAAGTTGCGAGTCTAAAAGTGCTAAACTGTCTGCACTCTCAGGGAGAGGGGGATGGCATACGCTATCTTGTTCTATGATTAATCGATGACTTGGAGTTTGCACAAAACAAGACCTTTCTGATAATAATTTTATATATACAATATAATAGAGTCAGGTCTATCCCTGTGCTGTGTTCCTTAGTGAATATAATATAATCTGCAGTCCTCTGTGATATTCCGAGAACATGTAAGCGTTCCGTTTTCCACACGGCTTTGTGTTGAGCTTGCCGTACTGCGGCGCGCCCACTAGAGGGAGGCAGAGCACTGCTGAAACACAGTTACGCTCAACAAGAAAATTCTTTCTCCTTGAAATTTACTTTAAAAAAAGGCAAAATCAGATTTTTTTATATGTAAGAAATTGACAACCTGCTGTGTCGCTTCTGTCAGGTCTTAACTGCACAACATCCACTATACACCTGAACATTATCACAGACACATTCACTCACTCACTCATCGTTTACTCAGTTTTATCCTGTACACGGCCGCGGGGGGCCTGAAGCCAATCCATCACAGGGCACACACACTCACACACTATAGGCCATATGGGAACAAGGAATTGGCCTAGCCTGTACCCGGAGGAAACCCACAAGCACAGGGAGAACATGCAAACTACACGAACACAGAGTCGGGAATTAAACCCAGACCCTGGAGGTGTAAAGCACCAGTGTTAATCACTGCGCCACCGTGCCGCATTAACACACACATTTAATCATTAACAAGGGGATATAATGATGTTAAAGATATACCATGATGAAAAAATGTAAAAATTATGACGTGACAAAAAAATTGTGCACTTGTTGTTGTAGACTGTAATAAGATCATCACTGAACTGGATAAAAATAAACACACCCTGTACATCCTGAATCGAAGATTAACCCATAATCAAACTATTCCATTGCATCTTCAACCTTCTGTCTTTATAGGAGATAAAAACCTATAATGCTAATGTCATCAAATATTCTTTACACATATGCACACAGACTCAAGCCGTAATTCCTCTCCTCGGGGGGGGTCTGGTGTGTGATACCTGGCCTGCAGGTGAGACGTGGCTTTAAATAGCAGAAATCGTGCTGTGTGATCATTCTGACCTCTACACCATCTGTCTCAGTGGAAATGCTGCGTCACACGACTACGCCCCCCAACACACACACACACACACACACTAATCCACTTGCTGGAAGTACACTCAGACTGCTCCATTCCAACCTAAACCGTGATGTCCTTAATGCTGCTGTTGCTGATTCCTTTAAAAAGTCATTGTGTTGAATATTAATAAACAGATTTTATAGTTACAGATATTAGAGAACGGCTTTCAGCTCAATATAAATAAATTCAAAGTAATCTTTATGATGTCACACCAGGGGTTGTACAGATCAGTATCCAGTAAAACCTTGGATTGCGAGTAACGCGGTTTGCGAGTGTTCCGCAAGACGAGCAAAGATTTTTAATAAATTTGAAAAACGAACAAGTCTTGGTTTATGAGTACCGAGTATCATGTATCACGCATGCGCTTCTTGTTTTGACGCCGAGCGTCACGTGATCACAACTGAGCCAATGGTTTTTCTATTTCTTGCGCTGCGTAATTGTGGGTAATCGTCTCCCCTGCTGGGTCTTAGTGCTCGTCTCTTACTGGTATAATCAACATCCGTGCACGCGTGTACTGTTTACTACAACACTGTGACCACATGTATGTGTGTAAAACATATTTTATTTTGTGTCTGTATGCGTGTGTGTACAGCGCGCGTGTAAAGCAAAAGCAAGTCTCATTAGAGAGGTTAAAGATCTATTTTCTCTTTTTGTATCAGCCTGCTCACACACAGACCCCTTCTACTTTGACATTCACACACACACACACACACACACTTTCTCTCTGCTCTACACAGAAACACTGCTTTGTCGTGATTCTTTTCAAATGTAAAGTGCAGGTTAATTTGTTTTGTTTACTTTACAGCAGATTTTTTGTTTATTTTTCCGATAAAACAGTGTTTTGTGTGCGTGTGTGCGTGTGTGTGTGAAAAGGTAAAAAGAGTGGATGAAGGGTAACTGTTTAGGATGAGAAGGGAGACAGGGGGAGGGGCTCCTTACTTTAACTTCACACACACACACACACACACACACACACACACACACACACACAGCACCTGTGCGCACAAACGGAAACACTTATCTGTTGGGATTTATTTTTATTTTTTTTAATAGGTAAAGTGCAGGTTAATTTGGTATGTTTTTACTTAATATTTTATGTTAATTATTTTTATCTATTTATTTTTTTGGGCTGTGAAATGAATAATTTGAGTTTCCATTATTTCTTATGGAGAAATTAAATTTGGTTTATGAGTGTTTTGGAATATGAGCTGCTTCCGGAACAAATCATGCTTGTAATCCAAGGCTCCACTGTATATGCAAATTATATTCTGTGTGTATTTTTAATAACAGTATACAATTTTTTAATTATAGATACAGAAGTCAGATAGATTATCGTGTCCAGCAAAAAGAAAAATCTACTTCCTATTGATTTTCACAAAAAGCTGGTGGTGTGTATTTCATAATATATCCCTCTTTCACATGACTATAAATAACATCATGGCTATTTTTACACTGTTCACTTTTCCTCGGCTCCTGTACTCCTGATATTCTGCCTGCAGAGCCACAGTGGAGAAGAACAACCTCCTCATCACCCTTTCTAACATTCTCATCTACATAGCAGTCTAGGTTAGTTATTTGATTCTACTTAGAACTGGTAAAAGTGTTGCCATGGTTACCATGTGTTCCACATTAGTCTTGATTTTCACTTCAGCACTTCTATTTACTTATTCCAGTTCCTTATAAATATTCAGAGTATATGTATTCCAGCAGGATAGATTTGTGTCTAAAATAGTTAAAGTAAGATCATGTTTTTAAACACATGGTTAATCCCGGGCAGTTTCTGAGGACAGTGTTGAGATTATGATGGAATCGAGGTTGCAAGTGCAAGGATAACAAGATAAGGAACAGGACAATGAATGAGGCTTTAACATTAACATTGCTGTTAGCGTTAGCATAAACAGAACGGAACTTAAAAAGGACCTCAGCACATGCAAGCTAAACATCACAAATACAAGAGCAAAGGCATTCTGACACTGGGAACAAGTAAGATTGAAAGTAGGTCACATATCACAGGTGCTTTAGAACAGCCATTAAGTGTCCTGATGTCAGCTCTCCAGGTGCTAAGGCCCTGTATGAGGAGGCAGAGATCCCCGTGGGGCATAAAAGCAAAACAAAACACTCTTAGAAGTGCAGGGTTGGTAAAGTGGGTGGCTGGTGTCTTTGCCAGAACCTTCTTTTGGTGCCCTAGGTAGAACATCACTGAGACAGCTGCCCAGAAGGCCTCTAATTGTGACACTGCTATGGATGCATCATCAGCCTCCAAAGGAATAGGGGCTGGAGCAGGGCTGGGCTGGAATTATGTGTTGTAGCTGCGTTGGAATTTGCCTTGGGCTCTTTGACCTCTGGTGAGAACTTGATTGGATAGGGCTGGGTACGGCTGGAAAAGAATGTGATCTCTTGGTATAAGAGGCCACCTGTTCGGCCTCTGGCAATAGCAACTGGGACAGAGTATGGGCTTACCAGAAACCTTTTAGGTAAGAACCTGGCATGACATGGATGTGGAATTGCAGACTGCACGTTATGTTTATCCCCAAATATCTTCCCCAAATTAAACCCCGGGATACAGTATTACTGCCTCCCTACTGATGGTGGCGGTTTGGGGTGGATCACAATGCCTCAGATACTGTAGGTTGTGTGTTTTGTTAATAATTAATTTCAGATTATTGTTTCATAAAAATCTTAACTTGCTATGCTTGTATAGAAGTATGTGTGTACTCATGTGCCTAAAATCTTAAACCCATTTGGCTTTGGATTAATCTAAAATCTCAGGAAATTCGAGGTTTAAACACAGTCTGGGGAGGATCACACACTGTTTCTCTTTAGGCGTCCATGAAACATTTTTACTCACAGACTTGAGTTTGCAGGGGCACCAAAAAACTCAAGTCTACAGATTCCACTAAACTGTCTGATGGAAGCTCAACACCAGTTAGACACATGGATGCATGTTTGTCACTCAAGTGTTCGTCATTGTTAAAACATCTGTCATGACATACGTTTGGTTTGAATTTTCTGGTGCCATCTTGTTGCAGTTCAGTGTAACAACAAAGACGCAGATGATTTAAGCTATTTTCCTCGTGATTGAGTTAGACCATGTGACTCTCGGGTTAAAGGTTAATCAGGAAGTAATCGCAGTGTTCGAGATTCTTTCCATGTGGAAACTTCACTCTGTTTTCTTTGTGTTTTGTGCCTGTAAGTTTGTGACTTTTCTTTGTTTGTAGAAATGTATAAGTACATTTAAAATGTAAATTTTATAAGTTTAAAACTTAAAAAAAAACTACTTATTCCAAAGTGCTAGTCAAACTAAGTGGAGCTGAATGTAGCCTTTGTTATGAGTGTATAATAGAACGTTGTAGAACTATGGAGATTCATTTGCATTATTTGTGAATATTTTGTAACAATACGTTTATAATCAGTGTGTTTCAGTTTTACAGTAAAAGTAAGAACTTTTCTTTCAAAAGTGCTGTGACTTCTCAAAAACTTTCATAAAATCTTTTCCCCATAACATTTCCAGGTCTGGGAAACGTGCTTTCTAATTTCCCTGATTTTTCCAAAAATTTAGAACCCTGGTCTGTTTTTAATTTTATTATTATTACCCACCACAGTCATAAAAATGTAAATAAATGCAACGTTAATCACCATAGGCCTTTACAGTCCCTAGTTGGACTACAGAGGTTCCTGGATGGACTTGGAGGGAAACCGCTGCTGTTTTAAACTACTTCAGAATACTGTGTTACCCCCTAACCCTACTGTGGGGTTCAGCATGTAGATCTCCCCATGGGAAGGAGGCTGCAGTGTAGACCTTCACATGGGGCTGGGACAGAAAGGGGCTCTGGATGCTGCTCTCTTGACCACCGCCCCAATATGAAACATCATCTTCATCCTAACAAGGTTTCTCAGGTTTGACCAGTCACTTTAGCTCATATGTGAGATTTTGCACACCATGACTCTCTGCTATTCAGCCAGGATACACACCACTAACCCACGCCTTAGCTCACACCCACTCCTCTCATTTTCCTTTGACACATTCCTTCCATCCTCCAGAGTGCTTGGTGTGTGTGTGTGTGTGTGTGTGTGTGTGTGTGTGTGTGTGTGTTTTATTTTACAATAAATAACAGAAAAGGGCATTAAATTATTTTGATATTTACTGTATACCTGTAGCTCTGAAAACCAACAAAAAATTATGTGATTAATAAAAAGATTCTCCACAACTCAGGCCGTGATGTGATGCTATAAGTGTTTGGACTTTAACAGGGATGTATAAAACACCAGGATGTTTCTGCAACAGATGAACCTCTGTCCACACACACACACCATCATGCTAGTGTCACTGCTGTATGAAGTTCACAAATGAGTCACAATAAGGACAAGAGGCCATAGGTTTTGTTTCCTCTTTTTATATACACATTTATATGTATGTACACTGTACATTTATGCCAAAATAAATCAAATTGTGAAATTATATTGTGCACATCACGTACTGTACGTTTGATTAAATGAAGGAAGAGAGGGTGGGATCCATTATCCAAACACACAACATTAACTGTACTGCAATCTGCACACACACACACATACACACACACACACACACACACACACACACACGCACACACGCACACACGTTTTGTAGCATGGCCAATGCCATGTCCATCAAATCTTATAGTTCTTCTGTTTCATTTCATCATTGAACACATAAACAGCTTCTTAAACTTAACACACAAAGTAGCTGTAAAGTATTGAACAAAGAAAGTCTTAAACTTAAACTCTTGAATACAAATAAGGGGGAAAAAATCAGCCCCAACAACCAGGTCAGAGCTCACGTTATCTGTCTCACTGACACGTGAGAGGGGCACGCCTCGGCCTCGCTTACTTCAGACTCAGTCTTAGGTCTAAAGTCTCGTTTATCCAAAACACACGCATGCGATTTCACTTCTGTACGTTTATTTCACATCAAGTTGATTTAAAATCTCCTTACTTTATATGACGTCCTTTGAAGACGAACTACATAAGAACTTTATTATACACACATAAGCATGACCAACGTGTTGTATAAGAAAGCACAATAGAGGGCGCTGTTATGGGATAGAACTAATAAACATTTCCACGAGCACCCAGATGCTGATTATTTTCCTCCAGCAGCATGATCTGAAATGTTTTATTCCTTTTATACCTGGCCAAGGATTACAATTATTAATAATTAAAGGAGAACGCGACACAAGCTGAATGAAACCGTGTACACCGTATACATCTTCGAAGAGCATTTAAAGCCTCCTGATATCAAGCAGATGCTTACAATTGTTACATAACTTGCTAGTATTAGAAATAAACACATTTCTTCATTATTCAGGTCAGATATTGTGACGTATCCACCATAGATTTCCCTGTGAACGGATTCCACTTCTCTTTCTGAGTGCACTCATCTTTTGCGTCACAGTCATGTCACTGGAACAGGCGCCCCCTTGTGGCTCATCACTAGAACATATGATATTATAATGAGCGCATTTAAATAAACCTTAGACGCCGCTGATGGTCACCTCCTCCCCACCGATCATTATACTGTATCTACTTATAAAATAACTGGATGTTCTTTAGGATGTTCACAGTGACATGATTTTTTAAGAGTTACATCCCGTTAATTTCATACAGGCTTCAGATTCCTTCAAGAAGCTCCTAAATGTACGTGGAAACACTAAACCGAGGACACACCAAAGCACCAACGTATGATAAAATAATACGTAAACTGAAAAACTCAGTCACACATTTCTTTGTTTATTGTTATGTAAATGCTTATGAATCTCAGAGCTCCATAGCGGACGTGAAACACCGTGTTACCTACGACTCCTGCTTCACCCTGAGTTTACACTGGGAAGTGTCAAAGAGAAGGTGGAACATTCATTTCCTTTATAGGTTCCCAATGCTGAGTCCTGTTTAATACTATAATACTTTAATTGTTTACTGTTGTTCTGTGCAGAAGTCTTGACCCCCCTCATTTCATCATATTTTGCCTCCGTTACTTCAGACTTGCTTGTATTGTTTAATGTCGTGTTGAGGAACAGTTCTCCAGGCTTCTTGAAGGCCCTCATTTTTTTTCACTCCAGTCCCTGTACCTGAGGAGTTTCAGAGGAATGTGTTTGTTTGTTAAGCCACACAGTGAGCTCTGAATTATTTAATCATGAAAAGCATCTAACTGAAGTCCTGACTCCGTGAGAAACCGGTGCAGATGATGAGAGATGATCAGGCGGTGATTAGTAACTGCTGATGCTGAATGCTGAGGGGTTGGAACAGACGAGAGGGGAAATGAGGTCGCTGCTGAGGCTGTTACATAAACAACCAGTTTATAAATTGTATCTTTAGACACTTTGCAGCCAGTAAAACATTTTTTTCCATTTTTAAAATTAATCTACAGCATTTAATTTCAGTAAATATGTAGAAATGGGGGGGGGGGGCATCACAACTTTTGCATAGAATTGTAATTGAATAAAAGAAAACTGACATTCATGGCTTTTCTCTAGCTAGTGTCAACTCAGAGTATCCCTCAAACACACTTCCAAATACGAGTTCTGACTCTTCTACTGTTCTTCTTCCATTGCGTTTTTTACAACTCCACACATTTTATCCTACAAACCCCTCGCAATTTAGTTATGGTTTTTACTTCTTTCAGAATTCCAGTGGGTTTAAACATTGCCAAGGATTCCAGATGTTTCTAAAGCGTCTGACTGGACAGCTGTAACACTAAAGATTTTATCGGGCAAACCCCAGGGGCTAGAAATTAAAATTGTGGACTCACAGAAGTCTGATTCCTTCCTAGCAGCATTTTCCAAACAAAATGAAACCACCTTGAGCATCTGTACAAACATCTGTATGAAATGTGATAAATATGCCTAGGGGCGTGTAAACGTTTGACCTTGGCTGTTTATCGGTTTCCTTTCACACATTTAAAAAACTGCCAGCGACAGCTCCTCCCTGCCAAGCTCTTACTTTTCCTTCTGTCTGGATTCGTCCCGAACACGCTCAGCTCTCGCTCCATGTACGGCCAAGGTCACACTTGTCACAGATCGTTATGCACAAGCTGGATAAAAAGAAAAAGAGATTTCTGCCAGAGATTCTCACGCCCGATGTCTCGCACCCTTCCTGCGTGACACATCCAGTTAGAACACAGAGGACGAAATGTCAGTGCAATGTTACAGATACTCCTGGAGTGTGTGATCAGCGGTGTGAAAGGGCTACCTCGTTCTTTCTGGTTTTCTCATCAGGATTCACAATCTCTCTTGGTTTAGTATTGCTTAGATTAAAATGGTTCACTGTCACAAATAAAAATCAGGAATTAGTTCTCCTCAAAGTAGCCAAAATAAACCTTAAAAAATTTCCACAAGCACCAAATGTAGCCACGACATGGACACAGCCTACAGCTCGACCAGGTCTGCACTGTGATAGACCTGCTACTGACAAATTAAACTTCACTGTTGTTCAATGGTGTTAATTACACAGGAAACCAAAATCTGAATGGTAAGGCATCGGACTATGGTTCAAAAGGTCCCAGGTTCAAATCCCATGACCACCAAGTTGTGCCTGTTGGGCCCTTGAGCGCGGCCCTTAGCCCTCAACTGCTCAGATGTTCAATGGGATAAAAGTGACTCTTGATAATGCCTTAAATGTGTACTTATGTCCGTACCATCAGGGTAGAAACCCTCCATAGATGTGATCCTCTGGTGGTTCAGTACATTCAGGTGGTCAGCTGACTTCATTTTATTGCCCCATAACGTTACTGAGTCTAGACCTGAGTAACTGATCAACCCCAGATCATAACACTGTCTCCAGAGGCTTGTACAGTGGACACTATGCATGATGGGAGCATCGCTTCATGTCCTTCCCTTCTCACCCTGACACGCCCATCACTCTGGAATAGGATCAGTCTGGACTCATCAGGTCACATGACCTTTTTCAAGTTTATGTTCCCTAATGACCTGAAGTTTTTGTTCTGTTGAGTCTCACTAACAAGTGGTTTTCTTATGGACACACAGCTTCCCATCACATTTCCCTCTGTGAGGTGGAGGATTCAGCACCGTCCTCCCAGGGTTTAATGATGTGTTGGACGGCTCCATTTGAAATTAATTTGTAAAATACACCATCTACCCAAGAGTAAAGTCTCTTTAGAAAAAAGACTAAACTCTCTTTACTCTTGGATAGATGGTGTATTTCACAAATTAATTTATTTGAAATATCTTAAAGTCAGCATAAGACTGAACAATTTTTAAGCTAAATTATTCCTCTATTATATCTTCTGTGACTAGTTTTACTAGAATTTTAGGGAAATGACACCAGCAGCTTGTTTCTTTCACATGTCTGTTCACGTTGCCAAATCTGAAGCATTTACAGCAAACTTCAAATAAAAAAATCAAATAAATACAATGTTTAGCGCGCGTTACTGTAGGCACTTTAAATCAATCAATAAATCTGTGTTTAATACTGGAGGAGCTACGCCCGCTGGATAACGCTTCTGAGATTATTGAGTCTTATTGAGGACGAGGGAAAAAAAGTTCCAGGAATGTGTGATTGATTTTAGTGGGGGGAGTTTGGGGTTAGAGAGGGCAGAATCCACAACTTTATAAAAAATAAAAATATAATATAAAACGTTAGAAATCCAAAAATGTACTGTTGGCACATGCCTACGGCAACGAGAGTGGAACACTACTCAGAGGTTCTATAAATAAAGCGTACACACACACACACACACACACACACACACACTCGGATCGCAGGACTCTAACTATGCAACATTGTTAATGCTATATTAGCACCAAGCTAACAGTAGCGCCTGGTTTCACACACACGAATCCAGGAGCACTAACATTTCTGCCGTTTAAAGCACTCTGCTTATTTTGTTACAGCTTTCAGTGCATTGATGTTTTGTTAGTTTTTTTTTGTAAAATGCTCAGCTCATCCAGTTTGCATCGTTAGCCCAAGCTAGTGGCAGCACGTTAGCATGTCTCAGAGTGAATGCTGTGATTCTGATGGCAGAAGGTCGGTGTTACAGTCCAGAAAACACAACACTCTACAGGACGCGAGCTACGAGCGCTAATGAAGGGATGAGCTGAGTTCCTCCCCAGTCACCAGATACAGTGCACTAGACTTCTCTCTCTCTCTCTCACACACACACACACACACACACACTTTTCAACTGCTACTGTACGTCCCTTTCAGCTCTTCCTTTGCTCAGCACATGTGATACATTTATATAGATTTATTAATATATATTTATATCTTTAAAGTACTACTTTGGCTCTTAAAAATAAACTCTACTAAGAAGTCGGAACACTGGCAGTGATCTGGTTAAGAAAATAACACGGGTGATGCAGAACACACACTGCATCAGGTTTGCAGCTTCTAATAATAGTGCATTTCTACTGGTCTAATGTCTCTGTCGCTCTCTCTCCCTCACACACACACACACACACACACACACACACACACATGTATAGATACTATATATATAGACACACATAAACACATCTGCTGCCCCCCACCATATAACCCCCCGGCCATGGAAGCATTTGATCTGATCTTTAAGAGCAACAACGTTGTCTGGCCCTGTTTCATGTCTTATTGGAATGTTTCGTATCCTTTCCGGTTGCATTCGCACCGAGCGCCTTCACCCCTTCTTCATTTGGTTCTTTTGGTCATTGTTAGAAGTAGAAATCATGAGCGATGGTTTGAGCCTGAAAGCTGTACTGTATAACGTCATGACACTGTCCCACTGTCCCATTCCTGAGACACATCAAGATCTCCTCCAGGCCACAACGACAGCAGCTCTGGATGTAGATTTGTTGAAAATGTCCAAAAGCATTCACAGTAAGCTACATAATTAACACCACTAACAGTCCACTAGGTGGCGTTTCTTTTCACATCATGGTCAGGACATGCCAGATGCGGACGTTTAGGGCCTTTGGGGGAAAATGTAAAGCAGTGTTATGCTGTACAACACACGACGAACTGAGGCGGCTTGTGTAAAAAACGGGTGTACAGAAAAAAAACCACTTCGGCATCTTTAGTCTCGACTTAGTTAAACTTCATGATGAACTTCATCTGAAAATTGTCTTCATTTTTTTTTAAACCAAAACAACAACAAAAAACAGGTCTGCAAACGCTTACGCTCTTTGATTAAAAAACAAAAAAGTGTCTTTTTTTTTCTTGAAACAACACTTTTTGTCACATCACAGCACCCACAGTACAAACATCTGACAAGGAACTTCAGCAAAAATGGGTTTCTACACTTGGTGCCAGGAAACCCGGCGAGAGATGGCGAAGAGCTTCTGGTAAAGAGTTCGTCTCTCCGTCCATCAGGTATTGCACTGCGACTCGATCCTTATGGATCTTCATGGGAAGGGAAATGAGTGGAAGAATGAGAAAAGGAATACCAAAAGACGGCAGTATAGTACAGGGTAGGACGTTTTTGTCGACTGCTCGGAAGTCCTTTTGTCCCGCTTGGATGTTGAGATGTTTCCCCTGGACAACGGAACAGTCGAAATAAATAATCTCAAGGAAGACAAGCCTGCGCTGCATTACATAATACAGGACTTTTACACACTTCATGGCAGTGCTTAGCCTCTTTTTTGGCCAAAAAAAGTGAAAGAAGGGATTTTAGCAGGTCCAAATCACAGGGAAAAAAACAGGTAAGAACTACATAAAGAAGAACGGAGGAAAGAGAAAAAAGGTCTCTGTAGTCCATATAGAAGTAAGGAGAGAAAAGAAGTAAATGTTGGATGGCTTTTGGTACCCGTGTTCAAGCTTGTGCATAATAACAGGGGCTTGTGGGTGTCGATTTCATCTGGGCCGTTAAGCTTTGAGGGAATGCCACTGGGCAACGGCAGTGCGAGGGTGGCCCATCATGTCCTTCCAGTGTTTGACCTCTGCAGGGCCGCTCTTCCACGAGAGATAGATCTAAATAACCAAGAGACAGAGTGAGAGAGAGAGAGAGAGATCAGAAACTAGCAATTTTTTGAATCCTTTGAAAGTAAGTTTATAAAACACAATGCCATAACATGTATCTGTATATCTGTATAGTGTTTAAAATATTCATATCTGATTTCATTTTTATACTGGCTTCTTATCTTCTATTTAATTCTCATTCAAAGCAGTCATGAACTTTCGCCGATCTTTCGGATGGTAACCCCATGTCGCTCACCACCCTGAGAACACCGTCCTCAAAGTGAAGCATCTGTATCAGCAGAGATGGGAAAACTGGTCTGGGTTAAAGGGAAAGGTGGATGGAGCCTAATTTCTGGAGCAAACCTGGAAGAACAGCAGAGTGACACTTGTGTCTCAGTTGCTCCACAGCCAGACCATAAGCACGCTGACGAAGCTCCACTGGAGAGGTTTGGATCTGACTGGTTTATAACAACCCAGTCAAAGCCCAGAGCTGAGACTCGCTGGGAAGATTTACAAACTGCTGCTTATCATTAGTCTCTTTTCAATCTGACAGAGCTTAAGGGGAAAATGATGAAGCTGTTATTGCAGCTAAAGATGGTTTAGCCCTGGGGCAGAGGGAGGCTGGTGTCATAATGGAAAAATATTTTACACCTTCCTGAGTAATGGTAGACAGTTATTGAGGAATTTGTGTGTATGTGTGTGAGTGAGTGCTACCTAACAAGTGTACCTTGCCTATGACATCATTTCGACTGAGTCTGTCCTTATCCATGACTGTGATGACGATGGTGGTCTCTCTCAGCACGTGAGCGGGAACGTCGAAAGGAAAGGACTCGTTAAAGACAGGGTTCAGACACCTCTTCATTACTACCGTCTTCTTCTTTTCCACCCGTTTGTCTTTGTGCATCAGCCACACCTTCACATACGGGTCTATAGAGCAAAAAAAGTTATGCAGTTTATTTAATCAACTCAAAACAAATCTTCCCCATCGTTCTGGCGCTGGCCTACTGCCACCTGTTTTAGTTTAAAATACAAGACCTTTATATACCACTAGCGTACTCGAGCCGTGGCTGAGCCGGATGAAGGTGTACAGGCCTACCTGAGGTGCCTCCGATGTCCATGGCTTTGAGATTGCGTGCCTTTATGATGTTCACAGTGATTGTGTTAGTCGTAGGATTGTAACACAACGACACCAACAGGTCACCTCGACTTCCCTAAACATACACACACACACACACACACACACAAGCAAAAACACAAGGTCTGTTTCAGGAGGAGGCAGGATTTTAATTAGGTCCCGACATCGGCTCTGGCAATCAAAGTGAATCACATCCCATAATACAGACTGGAAAAAGAAACAAATCGACAGCAGGCTGAAGTGCAGCTCCGGCTGAGGAAAACCTTCAGCTTTTATTTTGCCATTTTCAATCTGTTATATTAAACAGTGAGCTGACCAACCATGCTGTGCATTAATGTTTGTCAGTGCATCATTTACACACCTGTACAGGGTTCATTCATCTTCACATTAGGATTCCAAGTCCATGCAAAGAAGCATACACTCAGGAACCCAGAGATGGGAGTCTATCACAGGGCACCATGCACACACAACAGCCATTCCATGTATCAGAATGATTTGGGAAAGAAAGAGGGAACTGAAACATAAAAAGCCGAGGAAATCCATATGGATATGAGTAGAGAAAATAACATGAGCTCATGTCCAAACCAGAGACCCTGGAGCTGAGAAGCAGAACATGCTCCCTGCTAAGACATCCAGCATTATATTAGCTAAAAGAACTTATTTGTCCTTTGTACTCTACAGTACATTGACATCCTTTTCTTCACATATTCTAGGTTTTAGTTTTGAATTTTGATACAGTGCTCCCTGGAGCAGAGAGAGTTAAGGGCCTTGCTCCAGGGCTTAACACATATAGCTCACCACTCATAACGCGCAGATTGCCGGTAACTAAGCTTAAACCCCTAACAGTAACCCAGAACTTTAACCATTTGAGCCAGCGCTGTGCAAAACAAAATGCATTCTTCCTCTCAGAGACTCTAACCCAGGTCACCTGCTCGAATGACTATGGGGGTATGAACTGGAGTACCTTTCAGTAACGCAAACTTCACCTATGGAAATGCTCTTTAATATAAGATATAACCTGAAAAGAAATGAAGGATGAAAATGGATCCCAAGATATGGTACGAGTAGAACACTGAAAAATAATGTGGACTTGCTAAGAAAGCAGATTCAGACACCAGTCATGTCTCGTCTAATTTATTAGACCTGAAGTGGTGATATTTTTATTCTTCACTGCTATATTCAGGAGTGTATCACTTTCAGTCTCAGCTCCCTCCTACAAAATGTTTTGAAGTTTAACTGAAGGTAATTGTGACCTCAGTGGCTCAGAGCCGATATACTTTGCGATAGAGGACGAAGGTAAGTACTCTAACTTTAGATCTTCACCACTCCGTGAATGAGGCCTACTATGCAGACTGAAGGTCAACACAACCTGGGATTGTGTGTAAGTGGACAGGCTGATGGCTTGATTGTATGCTTTGCAGGCTTAGGTTTGTGACAAAGCTACAGCTTGAAGCCTATTACGTGATGAACGTAGAGCACCACCTACTCGTGCGAGCCAAAACACAATTAAGCAATTATCTTCAATTCCCTTCAAGCTCTGTCAATCCTATTCTGTCCAATTTTCTTCCCCTCGAACACAGAAATAGACCAACAGTCACACACAGACAGGCTGGATTGGGACTCACGCTTCCATCGCTGCATGGTTTCAGCTCTTTCCAGACTGTCTCCATGTGAGCTAGATTGATCTTGTTGAGTGGAATAGACACCTCGCCGATGGGGTCGTTTCTGCTGAATCGGTCGTAATCCAGCACCTGCAGGTACAGGGTGCGCTGGACCACCTTCTCATACGGAAAACCTGCGAGATATATGCTGTACATATGAGGGCAGAAACAGATACAATGTAATGTATACTCTGAGCTAGGTTACATTTTCGAAGTCAAACCTTCTGTGATGTGCATTTAGATCAGTAAGCATGAGATTCAAATATCTAGCTAACATATCTCCTGGTTAGGGCTTTGAAATTTGGCTCCAATTTGGAAACCACAAGAAGTTCATTGTTGAAATACTGAAGCTTTTCATTTTAGGCGTCAGTAGCAAAGTACCATAAATATTGGAACACCACACCAAAATTACTTACACAATGAGACTGACATACTTCAGTATACACTAATATTGCTTTACCAATAACAATATGGCATTACGTCTTCTTTACTCATCCATAGCCTTGCTATTGCATAAGAGTCAACAACTCACGCTTTTTCAAACATTATAGGAAAGCAACAACTGCTCACGGTGGACAGCTAGTGGCTAACATCACACGGACTGACAGAGGAGTCAGAGTACGCGTCGCATCTAACAACCAAACCCCCTCCAAAGGCAAGTTTTGCTGTCTGGATTCCTGACCGTGGATGGCTGTGACACCATCTGTGGCACATTAATTCAATCCTGACAGATGAAACCATGTTTAATTCCAAGCTCTTGATTTCTGAATCAATTTCAGACTGAACCCTGAACCACCTGTAACTGAGAAATTGAAAAATAAACAGTAGATAAAGGATGTGACTCTGAGTCATCTGGACAGCACACATGGGAACATTATAGCCTAATAAAAACTAAGATTATATTAATCTAATAATAGCAGTGCGATAGCATTTTGCAAGAAAGCCACAAGTGGGGTTCAAGTCAAACCGGGACTTTAAAATTTTGTGAATGAAGGTGTAAAAGTGATTGACATTTACAGAAGACTTCAAACTCTTAGCTGCAGCAAAACCTTGGCCCTGAATGACGATGGCGGCCTACAGTAGGAGGCTTGGAGCCCACTGCAGTTGTTTTCATGAACATTCAGTTAGATAAATAGCTGCCCGTTTGCGATGATCTGTCTGTAGGAACTGTACACACACTTATTCACCAACAGCACTTGCACATTACAGGACCTCGGCAGGGAGTTATTGCCACATGCCCCGTACCGCCCTGACCTCGCTCCAAGACATTTCCCTGTTTAGGCCATTAATGGAGTTCCTGGGAGGCCAGTGTTTCAGATGTGAGGCAGTGAAACACTGGAATACATGTATTAGTGTAGCAGAGGATTATATAGAGAAATACAGGGAGTTTTTACCTTCAGAACTGACAATCAACATTCCACTTTAACTTTGTAATTTGTAGTGAATTTAAGTGCACTGAGAGAAAGAGAGGGGGGGGGGGTTCTTTACCTTCAAAAAGAAAGGTTTCGTTCCAATGAGGGTTCAGGTTCTTTCTCTTCACTTTGGTCTCCAGTTTGTGCTTCTTGTCCGGTAGCAGATAGATCTTAACAAACGGGTCTGAGGTTCCAGAGAAATCCTTGGCCGGTAAATCCTGGCCTTTAAGGATCTTCACGGTAAGTGTGGAGTCCTGGAAGCTGTATCCCACACTGAACTGTATTCGTCCAAGCTTCTCACACACCGGACCTTCGTGTTCTTCCTCTTCAGAGCCTGGAGACAACTGCCAAAAAGATATGAGAGCAGGGTTTAATCCTTCTCCCATTGGAGTTTAAAGAAACAACCTGGGAAATGATGACCAGAATGCAAATGTGACTAACACACTCCTCAGAGGTTCCCTGACTCACTTCATTTTTTTAGCAGATATAATTAATAAAGAAAGAAACAGAGACTTGGTAAATTAGAATCAGAGTCTTGGGAAAGTTCCCTGCTACCAGTGGAAACACCATCATTAGGCATGGGGATAACAAAGAAAAAAAGGAAAACACCATGATGCCACCTACAGAGTGCCAGGCAGACCCGCTCAACATGTCTCTAGACTGCCCCCATGGTGATGTCTTCCTATTTTAATTACTAGGCTCTCCCCAGGAAACAGCTGTGTGTGTGTGTGTGTGTGTGTGTGTGTGTGTGTGTGTGTGTGTGTGTGTGTACTGGGTAAGGATGGATGGAGTGGACGGCGTGTGTCCATAAAACATACGGTTGTTGTTCTTTTACCCTTACCATGAGCATGTCACTGGTGACGGAGTTGGCGAGGTCTGAGACGGAGGAGTTAGCGTCCGTGCGGCGGTTGCTCTCATCTGGGGTCTGGCCTTTAGGGCTGCTGTTGGCTTTGTTACCGATGACTCTGTGGGCAGAGACGAACAGTCGAGTGTAAACACTACTCCATCTCCAGGATCCCTCACACTCAGAAAACGGTGTGTGTATGACCTGCACCTGGTGTTATTAGGGTCTTCTTATATTTCTCCTAGACGGGGTAAATTTCCCAGGGTTCCTTTCTTTCTGCATGGTGCACACTCCAAGCAATTCTTACATGAGATTTTAAACTGAACTATAAACTGTGAAGAGATGTTTCACAGCACAGAAACGTTTAAAGCTACGACACTGTACACGTAACACTCAATCACTCACTCACCCACCCACCCACTCACTCACTCACTCACTCATCTTCTATACCGCTTTATCCTGTATTCAGGGTCACGGGGTCCTGAGGTCCGTTCTTCGTACGTCGCTTGACACATCCGAGATGAAGTGACACATCTAAGATGAGATCATCGTGCTAATTACGATCCGGCTAAGTCGGTTCTTTGAGCACAGCTGTGGTTGATGATTAGTATAGCTGGACTGAGTTGTCTAGGATTATTGCGCGCTCGTGCGTTGGTTTAAAAGGCGATATGATCGACAGTAGAAACACTGATCACAAGCCCTCTGATTGGTTGATGAAATGGAAAAAGAGCGGCTCAATTTTTTTTATAACACGTGTTATGCGCTGAAATGCCCCCCTGCCATGGATTGCCCCCCTACATAATCGCTATCAAATATTATGTTAGAACATAAATTCATAGGTTAATGGTTTACAAATTACAAATTACATGAGACAATAAAATAAAATAAGCAATATGAAAATAAATATGTTGTATATGAAAAAATAGAAATATTATGTATAGTTTTATATTGTTTATTTTATAATAAAATTAGTTTCGTCCAATTTATCATTATAAAATATTAATTTTTAATATATATAAATATTTATTAGCATATTTTTATGACAAACCCCTGAAAAATAAATGTTACAAAATAGAGTTCGTAATAATGGTCTCGACGGCTGTCTCGTGCCTAGGGTTTATTATAATAGTAATATCATATTTGATAACAATAAACCTATGCATTTATGTTCATATATAATATTTGATAGCGATTATGTGTGTGTGGGTGGGGGGGAGTCCATGGCAGGGGGCATATACTTTTCTTTTTCCACGTGAGTCAGTCATGCTCTTTAACCAATCAGATGTGACCTCGCCATTTCAACCAATCATAACCCGCCAGGAGCGCAGCCTAAATCCTGTTTACATGAAATAAACCTGCTCCCGAGCAGGTTCAAGCTTACGGATATGTTGCTATGACAACAAATGCTAGAAGCGCATCGAGGAACGAAACAATCCAAGATCAGGACAAATCCACAACAATCAAATCCAGCTAACTGAGTTAGCGACGTACGAAGAACGGACCCCTGGAGCCTAACCCAGGAGACATAGGGCATGAGGCGGGGTACACCCTGGATAGGGGGCCAATCCATCACAGGGCACACACACACACACACTACGGGCAATTTAGGAACACCAATTAGACTAATCTACAGGTCTTTGGACTGTGGGAGAAAACTGGAGGACCCGGAGGAAACCCACCAAGCACGGGGAGAACATGCAACCTCCACACACACAGAGACAGGAATCGAACCCGGACCCTGGAGGTGCAAGGCGACAGTGCTAAACACTACACCACCGTGCCACCCCTACTTGGAACAATGCTTGTTAAAATGTTTATTTTTTTAAATATAAAATATTTAAATATAATATAAAAGATTTTTTTTATAATGAAGTTATAATCTGCAGTAATACAGAACTGGCATAGGGGGGCGACACATGTACTCTGTTTGTGAGTTGTGTGTGTGTGTGTGTTATTTCTCTGAGATACCCAGGTTGTTGGCAAGGTAACATTTAGATAGAAACACACACACACACACACACACACACACAGTAATTTTAAAGCTATTATTGGAACACTCCAGTGTGTGCCAGAGAATCATGATCTAAATTAAAATGTGTGTGGTGTGTGTTTGTGTGTGTGTGGTGTGTGTGTGTGCGTGTGTGTGTGTGTGTGTGTGTTTTGATGATGATAGTGTTATATACTGTATACGAGCGTACTAGTACTCCAGGCACTGGGTCCGTTCCCTGACACTGGGTTGTGTCGACCCTGCTGTATTCACATCCGTTATGTAACTCCGTCTCACAAGCAGCAACACCTGACACAGCTAATACATCTCAGTGCCAGTGTGTGCGCAGCTTCACCACATGATGGACAGGATACAGAACAGGCAACACATGCCAGAGCTAATCCTAACACATGTCCCTGATTTTTGTTCCACCTAAACTAACATGATGTCAGAGTACAAATACACCCTGGACCCAAATCCAGAAACCCACCAGTATGGTACTGAACGCTAGTACTGGGGACAGGACCGGTTTTTGGACACACAGCCGACACTAAAATGTTACAGTGAAAGTAGAAGCCGCCCAAGTACACGTCAACTTGAGTAAAAGTACAAAACAATTTGCGTATCAGAAGAACGAGCCGGTATGGGTTCAGTGTATCCATTACGTCATGGTACAGAACAGCCTCTCTCACACTGGAGACTCCTTTCATACACACGGGCTAAAGTAACGTCTCGTTAAAGAAAACATCTTTAAATCTTTTTCTATATTCATTTATATTGTTGTTGGTCTGAGGGATAACTAACTGCTCTTATGGAAAATGAATCAGCACCTTCTCACCAGAATCAAGACAAACGGAAACATTTAGTTCAACAGGGTCGGACACATCACAGTATGTGCAAGTGTAATACAAATGGATTCACCGAGGCCTTGGACTGTAGCTGTAGCTGTTGTTATTATATCAGACCTACAGGAGACCTACAAAAGTTCTTCTTTTCCTTAGAAAACTGTTGAAGAATCCATCATTCTCAAAGTACTGCTGGTTTAAGTTGACAGAGGCGACTAACGCGCCGAACACTACAGACATCTCATGTTAAATAGTGCTGATGTCTAATTAAAATGATCATCTCGGTCAGACGTCCGTTCTTCTGGAGATCTGTCAGGAGTAAGGGAGGAGAGAGATAAGAAGTATAAGTTGGTCACCTTCGGGTTAGGGATGCCCTCGGACATGGCTTATCCAATTCCATTCAGTTATCCATCAGAAGTTGCATTACAGTGCCATTTCTTCCTCTGATGATGAGGATGATGATGATGATGCCTCTGTCTGTCAGTGTGACCAGCCTCAGCTGGGTCAAAATACCAAAAAGTATCTCTCTCCCCTTTTCCAGACTCATTCTTAGATGAAATGGAGGCTGTAAAACTACCTTCAGCTCCACAGGTGGCCTTAACACATCTGAGTAGCATGATGATGATGGCGATGATGATGGCGATGATGAAGGAGAAGATGATGATGATGATGATGATGATGATGTTGATGATAAAGATGATGGTGTGCTGGATCTAATCAGTATCTTGAACACTTGTATTTGCTTTGGTTGTCTGATAGGTGGTTTTTTTTCTCCCCTATCTTTTGCATTTAATTCTTTTTGAGCAGTCTAAAGTATTATAGTGTAAAAGGAACAAATTAAAATCCTATCATAAGCTAATACATTTTTTTTGTTTGTACTTTTAATATAACCAAATATTAATTTTGTACCAGAAATTAAATGTGTTAGCTAGGGATGCTCATGTTAACCGTTTAACCGAAAGAATGAATTTTAAAATCCCCCCAAACTACGCCCCAAAAAGTCTTAATATTGGGACCGGCCTCTGCTGTGACATCACGGCCGTGACTGTGATGCATCAGAAGCTCCACCACGCACTGGATGGTGTCCACACTCATTAGAACTGACCTGGCGTCGCAGAGGCACACTCAAAATGTCTCCACAAATTCTTGCTCTCTAGTTATTATTATTATTATTAGTAGTATAAAGTTTTGCGGCATAAATATGCTACACATACGCTATTTGTTAACTCATGGGGCGTTATCATGTGCAACCACACGTGCCTTCAGACGTACTTGGCCGGGCAAGCAAAATGAAGCGAGTAAAAAGAAGTCACTGATTATGGAGCAGAGGTGGACATTTATATGAGAGACAATCCGTCCTCTTTGGATATTAATCCTCTTGACTGGTGGAAAGCAAATGAACAGCGCTTCCCGAGACTGGCCATTCTAGCGCCGCGTTATCGCTGAATTCCTGGGACATCTGTGGCATCTGAGAGGGTGTTTTCTGCCGCGGGATTAACTGTCAATAGGTTGCGCTCCAGCGTATCCCACAGCACGTCGACATGTTACTTTTTAAAAAATAAAAACTAGAAAGTTTTGTGTCTATGTTGCCTATGCCTGAGGCAAGCTTCAAAGGTATTTCAGTGTGTTTTCATTTTGTAATCTTAATTTGTTATTTAAGTAAAAAATATTTAGTGCAGACCTATTTATTTTATTCTTTTTATTTATATTACTTTGTTTTTCTCTGTTGTCGGAAACCTTGCAGCTGTGTGAATCTAGATTCTGTTCTTGATATGTTCTGTGTGCTGTTGTTTGCACATGTTAAAGTAAAAACAGAAAAAATATGTTTGCGTTTAATCAGACTCTAATTCTAATTTATTATTCTTATCTGATCAGTTAATGGATAGCAAACGGTGGTTGTCGGTTGGGTTAATTAATCGAAATGAGCGTCCCTCGTTTGAGCATCATTTCTAACTAATAATATGACATTCGGGTCGATGTCGAGAGAAAAGCCCACATCATGAGCTCCATTTATGAATCTTGCTTGTAAATGACTCAGTCCTGTCTCAGCTCATTTGCATATAGTGACACCCGCAAAACCTTAACTGAGAGCTAGAAGAATAAAATATACACTCAGGGTAAAGTCTGAAGGACAGACGTGGTAGTTATGGTAACTTAATTCAATTGTTTCTTTGTATTTTCTGCATATTACAATCCTCCATGCTGCAGCAGCGTTTTAGTGTTTCAGGCTCCTTAAACAGATCGGAGGTCTCGTTTATCAGTTGTGCATAAACAACACGTACACACAGCTCGATCTCTGCATCCCAACCATGTGATGTACAAACCCTGAGTGATAGAAAGTATAATTGCTGCTAAACTGATTACGAGGAGCTTCTATCAGAGTTATTGGCAATCATACAGAACGAGCATAATTGACAACAATTACTGATTCCGGAGCTCAGAGCCAGGTGCAGACATGCGACACAGACCAAATGTACAGTACATGTGTGTAACAGCCACATCTAAAGACTGAGTTTTTTGACTGTCTGCACTAATATTTTTTTTAAGTAAAACAGAAATGTAGCAGCATGTGGCAGCACGGTGGTGTAGTGGTTAGCACTGTCGCCTTGCACCTCCAGGGTCTGGGTTCAATTCCCGGCCAGGCTCGATTCCCGTCTCTGTGTGCATGGAGTTTGCATGTTCTCCCCGTGCTTGGTGGGTTTCCTCTGGATACTCCGGTTTCCTCCCACAGTCCAAAGATATGCAGATTAGGCTAATTGGCTTTTCCAAATTGCCCGTAGTGTGTGTGTGCCCTGTGATGGATTGGCACCCTGTCCAGGGTGTACCCTGCCTCGTGCCCTAAGCATACTGAGATCGGCTCCGCCCCCTGTGACCCTGAACACGGAATAAAGCGGTATAGAAGATGAGAGAAAGAGAAATGTAATAGTGAGGATTGGCTCATGAGACAAATACAGCAAATGTAGTCCAGAGGTTTTTACTCTCATTTTAACAAGATTCTGGGAACCGACCTGAAAACGATCACATTAAAGTCGCCACATTATACCGCTGTTAAGACTTAAAATACGACTAAGACACCGCTGTTAATGTTCCAGGATCATGCCTTCTGGCCTTCCTTCTGTTTCACTTCTGTTTCAAATGCATTATTTTACAGCCTGTAGCTTTAAATGCACATGAGCTTCTGCCCCACGCCCCCCACATGCTTCCTTGTGGAAGTGAATTTTTCTAGCCAATCAAATGCAGGAAATGTGAGTTCCCTAAAAAACGGTACGCAAGACAAAGGAGCTATGCAAATAGTTTCCCACCTTTCTTTTCTTCTTGCCTGGACTGACTTCATATCAGGCAGGAGATCTGAAAGGGGTATTCAAGTACATTTATTAATAAAGTTATATTATGATATTAAAAAAGAGAGGATATTTCCGCATATTTTCAAAAAGTGAACTTTACATTATACGTGCTCCTTAAGCACATTACAAAGACTTGAACAGAAACAGGGGACAGGATTCCTTTCTCAATGGACTTGTCACTAGCTACGTTTCCACTGATTATATTTCTTCAGTCTGATTAGAGACTAAAGCTTCAGTTTAACTTACATGGATGCGGAGTGGTTTTGCCTGCAATGGAGCATTTAATCTGCTGGAACTGTAAAAGGAAAAGGTCTATTTTCCTATGAACTTGAGGTTAGATTAGCCGATTTCTTTTGGATGATTGGTTAGAAGAATTCAGTCTCATCTCTGATTGGTTAGGTGCTTTATTATGTGTACAATAACAAGCCAATCGGTGCTCCTTCCTCCGCCGGAGACGTGTTAAGTAGATGAAAGTTAAAACTTGTGGGAGAGATGCTCTCATTGACTAACGTCACCTGCTGTAATGTTACCCCACGTGGGGCAAACATGGGCAGAAAGAATATATTTATTTTAACAATAGAGAAAGGATCAGGGTGGCACGGTGGTGTAGTGGTTAGCACTGTCACCTTGCACCTCCAGGGTCCGGGTTCGATTCCCGGCCAGGCTCGATTTCTGCCTCTGTGTGCATGGAGTTTGCATGTTCTCCCTGTGCTTGGTGGGTTACCTCCCACAGTCCAAGGGTATGTAGGTTAGGCTGATTGGCCTTTTTTTAAATTGCCTGTAGTGTGTGTGTGTGCCCTGTGATGGATTGGCACCCTGTCCAGGGTGTACCCTGCCTCGTGCCCTAAGTCTCCTGGGATAGGCTCCAGGTCCCCGTGACCCTGAATAAGTGAGTGAGAAAGGATCAGATCAAGTGTTTATATGGTAAATATTTACCTATTCTACAGATAATTACAGGTTTAAACCCCCCTTTCATTCCCATTGAACTAGATTGGGTCTGTGGTGGTCACATGATGCAGGTTTATTCTGGTCAGATTATTATTCCCATAATTAGTAAATGCACGTATTGATCTATACCGTCTGTCTTAGAGGTGGGTAGTGATGAGTTTTGATTATTATTTTGTTAAATGTACTTCTAGAGTAGTTTTACTGCAGGGTACTTTTTACTTTAACTTCAGTAGATTAGTGAAGAAGAAACGCTACTCTTACTCCGCTACATTCTGCTACACTCGACTCGCTACTCTTCCAACTGTTTATTCTACACATGCAGTCGGTGGATCTATCACATGACCGTGTTTAACCAATCAGACGCAGCAACTATAATAACATGTAGTCACATGACCACACACAAACTGGTGGCAAAAAAATCTTTAGTCGGCGTCTCTGGCATCATATACAAAGCATGTTTCACTTACACAAAGTACAAACATGCACATGAAAATACTAGCCGCCAAAACACACACACACACACAAACACGCACACACACACTTTAGCATATAAACATTCGACTTCTATCCTGAGGTACCATGACGCGGTAGGTTTAGCTGTTTCATTGAATGTTGCAATGTAGCATATACAGTATAATTATATATATAAAATATATTTATATACCTTTTATTATTTATACTATAATATACATATACAGTATATATATTTATTCATATATAATTATTATAATTGCTAAAAGAAATAGATCACAGTTACTCAGTACTTGAGTATCTTTTCAACGAAAACCTTTCAACTCCAACTTTTTGGCTACTCCACCCACCTCTGGTCTATCTGCATAAGAAACATCAAATGTTATTTATTTCTAATAAAGTGGAGGGTTCCCCCAGGCCAGGGTTGAAAGTAAGGATGTTAAATTCTTAGCGGTACTTTGCAGACAAAAGGTGCGGAGAATAAATCATAGAGTTGGTGGACAGTCCTGAGGAACTCACTTTGTATTTCCACTTATTCCAGGTGGAAATATCAGCTCCAATAACTTCCAGGCATTGAATAGGAAGCTAGTGGGCTACGTAGGGTGTACAGTCCTTGTTTTATTCACCAAGTTCCTTGATCAGTGCAGGGGTGGCTCATCTGAAGTACGAATCAAAAGGTGGGAAG
Organism: Clarias gariepinus; assembly: GCF_024256425.1. Taxonomy (NCBI): domain Eukaryota; kingdom Metazoa; phylum Chordata; class Actinopteri; order Siluriformes; family Clariidae; genus Clarias; species Clarias gariepinus. The sequence goes on from NC_071114.1 coordinate 1,752,627, forward strand.
ATGATATATACCAGGCGCTCTGGATTTGAAATTCACCCTTGTGTTAGAAGCTGGATAGCTTTGTAGCTGTGTACCTTCAGAGGTGATTCAGAACGACTTAGAAGTGATTAGTGCGGAGACGGCGTGTTAAGACGTCATGACGTTATCAGGTGTGTGTTCTTGTGTTGAAAGTGCTTCTGTAACACTTATTTCCTCCCTGATTTTCTCCCTAATTTAGACGTGTTAGGGCGCCTCTCCATCAAGGCTACTACTACCAGTCAGGGGGCGGGCCGAGGACTATCACGTGTTTCCTCTGAGTCACGTGACACCAGCCAAACGCATCTGTTCGAACTGCTCGCTCAGGCACAGCTGGGGGGCGGAGTAACACGCGCGGAGGACAGCGATATCGCTCCTTCTGCTTCCTCCATGACACATAAATAATAAATGATGTGATTTATAATATTATAAAAATTAAGTATAAAAAAACCTAGAGTTTGATATTCTTGCTTAAAGTACATGTAGGTGAGCTACTGTTATTCAGAGTACTTCCTGCTTGAACAAAATGTTAAAAAATGCAAAGAACAAAACCCTAAGCAGCACGTATCGTATACGTATAGCAGCACATATCTCATGCTAATAGGATTCATGTTCAGTCACTATTAGCTGGTGTAGCACATTTGCTTAAACAAACTCTTAGAGATAACATGAACGTAAATGACTCCGACTGCACGGTATAGACTATTTGTTTGAGCTCGACACATCCCCGCGGAGCCGCGAGTCGCCTGGTAATGAGTTAGCTTTGGAGATATTAATTATGAAAGACGCAGCGACAGGCTTTACACACCGTATGCAAGATAGAGCGAGAGGAATAACGAGGAGAGATCTGCTCTTCTCAACGTAAACATTCCTTCTGTGGAATAATGAGGACATTACAAAGAGTTTCATGCTACAGAAAACGTCCAGATTTTGTCTTTTGTTGTTGTTGTTGTTGCAGTTCTTCATTCAGAGTGGGAGTCAAAGTCAGAGGAAAGAGTGATTACGCAATGATATCGCGCCAAGACACCGAAACTTTCTCCTGCTCTTCTGAGATTCGTTTCTTCTGGGACCAAGACATGGACTGGTGTGAGGAGCATTTTTATCAATCGTTATTCCATCCCTTTTTTCCATCTCACACACACACACACAATGATCTTTTATATATGTGCAGTGCACATCATTACTCATTTCCTCTTACTTCTTCTGATTGTTCTCTCCATCAGGGCCGATTCACACCGAGTGTAAAGAGCTTCAGCAATCGAGGAACATGTAAACAGGCAGCAGGTCTCTGTTTGTGATTATAAGCATTGTTATGAGGCGGTGTGTGTGTGTGTGTGTGTGTGTGTGTGTGCTTGCACTGGGGTGAGATGTTATCTAGGACAAGCACCTGCATAAGAAGAGTGGGGGTTTAGGTTTAATCCCGCAGTGTAACTGTGGCTGCACCTCAATACCTAGTGCTGAAGACATCACAGCTATCAGCTTAATATCGAACAATGTTAAAGATAGTTAAAGTGTGTGCGTGTGTGTGTGTGTGTGTGCCAGAATAAGGGAAGAGGGTGGAAAAGCAGAAAGAAGAAAGAAGAACATGATGTAGGAGGGGGAACCGAGGGAGGAGCTGCGCAGTGTTTAATCCTACACACACGACGAGTCTGCTGTAAGACATCTGAAGCGTCCACTCTCTCCGAGTGGGATGTAGAGGCTCGAAACAAGACAATAGAGAGATTTGGTGACAGAGCTGGAGCACAGAGCTCATACCATGGGCTTTTAAAGACTCCAAAAACTTCCTGAACCCACGTGAACCCACGTGAAATATACAACACCAACACACAGTCTGTGGTCACTCCTGTACCCGTGTACTGTACACGCCAACGTTCTCTCAAACGCCACGCCTTAAAGGTCCCATATCTTACTATATATGGGACCTTACTATTATTTCATTAAGTTAACACAGGTCTCATAGTGTGTGTGTGTGTGTGTGTGTGTGTGTGTGTGTGTGAGTGTGTGTTAGTGCTCCTGCTGAATAAATCCTCAGATACTGCATTTTCATACCTTAAACTCTTTCTGTTTCACTCCTCCTTCGAACACGTCATTTCATCGTCTATGCTGAGTAACTCACATCTAATTAACCACAAAGATAGAAATCTGAAAAGGTCACCTTTAAGGATTTACAAGTACTGTATATTCCTCTTACTGCTTATGTGTGTGTGGTTTTTCTTTTTAGAAAAATTTATTATTTATGCATCCATGGTTAAATAATTAAGAGCTTTCAGGTTTGTGTGAATGAGATGTGACATGTTAATCCAATTTTGGTTTGACCTACAGTACATTATATCCATGGCTTAGTTCTAGGTACACCATGGACATGGTACCAGTCCATTACAAGACATACACACACGTGCATTATGGGCAACTTTGGAAACACAGATTTTTCTAATTTTCTGACTGTGGGAGGAAACCAGAGCACGAGGAGGAAACCCACCAAGCACAGGGAGGCAAACTCCATGTACACAGACCCGAGGCAGGACTCGAACCCACAACCATGGAGGTGTACACTACAAGATTGAATTAAAATGTTGAGTAGAAGGGTAGGCATGAGCAGTTATGCACCAGATTCAAATCAGTTCATTAGTAACATTAACCTTTTAACTATTTCTCCCCCTCATTGGCCAGCTAGAATATCGTTTATTTTATCTGTAAATAAATATAAACAATGTCTACGTAAAGCTGTTTATTAATGTACGTAAAAACAGCATAATACACTAAAACAGGCAAAACAAATAACTAACAAAAACAGTGCAAAAAATGGCACTTAAATAACATCACAGAAACTAGTGTTGATTTGAGCTGCGCCGCCTCAGGCGATCGAGTGACTTATAAAAGGCAGCGAGGCCACACTACCACACCACCACAACCACGCCGCCACCAACATCACCACCACCAACACCACCACAATCACCACCACCACTGCAACCAACACCACCAACACCACCAACACCACACCACCAACACCACACCCACCAACACCACCACAACCACCACAATCACCACCACCAACACCACCACAATCACCACCACCACTGCAACCAACACCACCAACACCACCAACACCACACCCACCAACACCACCACAACCACCACAATCACCACCGCCACCAACACCACCACCGCAGCTGGGTTTCACCTCTGATCAGGCATCAGTGTTAGTGAGCTGGACACCTGCCACCGCCATCTCATTTTCATTTCCATTCAATTACCTTCACACACACACACACACACACACACACACACACACACACACACACACACACACACATTATTCTTCATCCATATTATAATAAAATTAAGTATGTGTGTATTGTGTAGACCAGAAGTCACAGTACCTTACCCTGTGTTGTGATTCAGAAATTCGATGACAGATGCTACTGTATAGAATTACCCATCTATGTGCATCTCTATATTAACCAGTAGTTAAAACTATTATAAAAATCAAACTCACAAAACCTAAAGTCTCTCACCGAACATAGCCTCATTATAGTAAACGACAAGCATTTAGCACAGCAGCATTTCCTTTGCTGCAGACGTATCTCACCCTGGATAAGCCCTTATGAATGGACAGCTACAGGATGGGTGACACTAGGCTATGTTAGCATCCTCCACGCAGGGTTAGCCTGCTAGTCTCATATACGCTTCCTGAAGCATAAAGCTTAGCCTGAGTCTTAGCTCGCTAAATCGCTGCTGTCATGCTTGGCCTGCATTCATTTCCATATCACAAGGACGAAGATACCAAGCATTCCCTCTCTGGGCATTGCCCGTGCACCTGTGTGTGTGTGTTTGTGTGTGTGTGAGACAGAGATAGCATGTATAAAAGAGACAGGCAAACATTTCTGACAGTGACTTAAGCTGTCCATCTCAGCTCTGCTAGAGAAAGAGAGAGAGGAAGAGAGAGAGAGAGAGTGAGAGACCTTCTTGCCAGTCCCCGTGGGTCCCCTGATTGCATATGGTCCCAAGCTTTACAAACCCAAACAGCATTCTGTTTTTCTCCTCCACATCATCACAGGCAGTGAACATCACTCAACAATTTACACCACAACACCATGAGCAAAGAACTGATTGGAAAGGGATTCGGTACTCTTCTACTCTAACGCGTATCAGTAAAAATGTTCAGGTCAGGTCAGAAACTGGCCTGGAGATATAGGGCGGGTCTTAATTAACCTCTCTCATTCTGAAAAAGCTACTTGGATGTGCAGCTTCAACTTTTATGTCTGAACTTCCAGATAGCGTCACCTGGACCACTGAGAATCTTCATCTTCATATATACTGCAGACACGAACACAACACATTTGTCCACTGGCAGACTGGGGGAAAAGGACACCTGGAAGGCAGTAGGACAGACTTCTTCTGAAGCCCATGACGGAGGAGACACTCCAGGTAGAGTGTCACTACTTACTGGACCAAGTATACTCTACTTAGATAACCATCTAAAATGTACGAAGCACTGACTCACCTGGCTGAAGGCACTGTTGTCTGTAGATGATACTTTGTGTGCTTGTTTAATATTTCTAGACATTGTCGCTGTTAAATGGGTCTGTCTGAAAAGATTACACCAACCCGGCTTAAGGAACAGGCAAAAATGGAGGAGAAGAGGATTTTTTTTATATAAGTTATTGCCCATGGTCTGTCAGCATTGGTCATTTAACCATGCCTCTCTCCTGTGTGGCAGGAGATACTTACCTCCTGTTTCAAAATACCAACACACTCTTATGGCTGCACGCTGGCTCAGTGGTCAGCTCACACCTTCAGTGATGGGGTCTGAAGGTTACCAGGTGCTTGGTGGTTTTCCTCAGTGTATTCTGGTTTTCTCTCATACACCAAAGACATGCAGTGTAGGCTGATCTGTGTTTCCATAATAGGTGTGTGTGTGTGTGTGTGTGTGTGTGTGTGTGTGTGTGTGTGTGTGTGTGTGTGTGTGTGTGCTCTGCAATGGGTTGGCATGGCATCTCATGCAGGGTTTACCCTGGCTTGTGCCCTGAGCTGCCTGGGATAGGCTCCAGCCCCCCAAGTCCCTAAACCGGATAACTAGTAAAAATTTGAATGTATTTGGTATATAAGACGCCACACACTCAGAGCATGAAAAGGATGAGAGATCAGTCATGCTGAGAGGAAAACCAATTCCAGCTCCAGAACAGCACATGGCATGTCCAGGAAAAACCACTCAACCCCTCAACCAAGCAGTGTGGAGCTGAAAGCCTGCCAGTCGGTCAGATGGTGGTGAGAGGTCGAGTACTCTGAGCAGATAACGCCGAGGGCCAGCCTGATCCAGCAGGGAAGAACCGAGCTAATATAACAGACTAGGCAGCGTCCAGAGCGTGGCTGACGGAGAGGAAACACACACAGCCATCACACGGCTGACACTGAGCAAGCTTGTGGAGATAAGAGACCAGTGTCAGTGAGCGAGGTCTTATTTACTTGTTACACAGACAAAAAAAATGACAACACACGACAGTGATATGACTTCTGATCAATCAGGGTTTAAATTAGTCTTCTCCTTAGAACATGTACGGCCATACACTTACACAGAAGGATAAAGAAGGCCCGCTGCCTGCTAATGTCTGAGAATTCAGTACGTCTGTAGCATAACGTCATGCTTGAATCACTTTAATGATCTAAAAGACGGACCCTCCATATTCTATCCATATCATCTTTTGGAGTAAGTTTTAATCATTTTTCCTTTTTCAGCCTGCAGGAGGTGCAATGATGTGCCGTCACTGGCTGGGAACACGACAACATCATTAGCTCTATAGAGCCCTGATATGGGGATCTATGGGCTCACGTTGATTAGAAACAAACCGTGAGCGTTAACTCACAGGCAAACAGCTGTGCCAAGGAAACGAAATGGTTTTAACAACACACACACACACACACACACACACACACACATTTAATGCACTCTTTTTCATCATAATTACACTCTCACTCAGCACCGAAAGCAGTCAAGTGAGCTGCATCAGATTAGATAGTGAGATATGTGATTCTTTTTAAACTGGGACACACACACCATGGGGCGAAGGAAAAAGGGGGCACTAGGATGGGGGTGTGAATGATGAAGATAATTATTTTAACAATGAGAAGTTGAGGTTTAAATAAGAACTGCGCTCTCAGGGGAGAAGGACCTGAGAGAGAGAGAGAGAGAGAGAGAGAGAGGTTTTCTTCCTCCTGCTCCCTTTGGGTCCTACTGAGAGTCTGAATTCAACAAAGCACTGACTATAACACTTATCCTGGAGCTTCTCCCATGGGACTCAGGGCACTAGGTAGGGTGCACCCTGGATTGTGTGCCAACCTTTTGCAGGGGACAAGCACATACATTTTCCCACTATGTGCAATTAAAGAACCCAGATCAGCCCACACTGCATGTCTGTGGCAACCTGAGAACCTGGGAGAACACACAGACCGGAGCTGAGATCCAAACCCACTGAACCACCGAACCACTACACCACCATGCTGCCAACATTTCACTAGCTCAAACCCAGTGTGACGGTGACGGACTTCAGGGAATCATTGAAGAAATGATGCAAAGAATTTGTGATGGATCTGGCCAGTTTCTCGATTCCTTTAAGCAGCCATAAAATTGTTATTTCTTTTTCCACAACACTAATCATTATCCCTTCTTCCCTGAGAAACAGCCTAGTTTAGTAGAACTCTCACAAGTTCAGCGTGGGTTATTACTGACAGCAACTCCTAACACTCCAGCCTCGTGAGGAAAGGAACAGATTTTGAAATGATCCTAGAAAACTGGGTTAGTGTGCTCGTGCCTGTGCCGTATCTTCTGGCTCAGCAGGGATGCTGCCTGGCCAGGCACATCTACACAGGTGTGAACTTTATATAATATCTGGCAGTTAATATAGGTCTGAAATAATGCCAGGTGTAAAAATGTGCATTCTAAAAAAAGCCTGTGATCCTGACAGCATTCCAGAGCAGATATGTTTCTGCAGGAGGAACGGCAGTGGGCTGTTAATCACAGGGTGCCGCCAGTTGCAGCCGCCACCAGCTCTCTGGAGGCTGAGAGCAAACATCACCAGGATGCCCAGCTGGTAAAGATCAGATCAGAGTTACTGCACACAAGACTGAAGTTGTTCTTTGTCCTCATCACACGTTCCTGTTTTATGGAAACGAACGTTCCTCATGGAATCATATCCTTCATATCATTGGCAGTTTCATTCCTGCACGTCCTGTCTGATCTATACAATCAGATTCCTCCTGTATTCCTGACTCGCACCATACTGCACTTCTACCAGGCTCACTGTCCTTCCTTCTAAATCAGAAATTCAGTAGTCGAGGAAGTGAACACTCCAAGGTCTTCACCAAGGCTGAAATGTGTTGCCCAGCAACTCTCACTCTGAGCCTCTGCATCCTGCGTGCTAACAGATATTAACCAGAAGACAAGAGTGACAGTGTCATGCGGGATTTATTTTAAATTTGTAACTTTATAGGTTCTGAAGTGTGTAAGTAATGTATTTGTGTAAGTCTAATGTAATAGCATCAACATTGTTGGTTATAATAATAACTACATATGTATGAATTTTAGCAGGGAATTAAAAGCGATGCTCGAAGACTATTTATAGCAATGAAAAAGTAAAGTCATGAAATCTGTAATGGCCAAAGCAGAGTAAACCAGAGTCCAAGGGGGAGGGAATAAACGAGAGGCAGTATGCACATAATTTAGTTTGTTATTAAGTAATACAGACAGGGATTTAGTTACATATTAGAATACATGTATCACCATTAAAATTAGATTTTAATGTACAAATGTTTGGAATTGAAATGTTGCAGTTCCTTTATTATCCTACAGCCTGAACTAATCACACGTCGGCAAGCAGCACAGCATCCAGTGTGGCAGGAGATCATTATTTCCTGAGTTTGTTTAGAATTGCAACAAAATTTAAACACAAAATTGATATGGAATCAGAATGATTATAAAATCATGAGTTGCAATACCCAGTAAATCAAATCTGCAGCGAAGTATCATGGAAATATCGTATCAGGGGTTCCTGGTGTTTCCCGTTCCTATTAAATAATACGGTAAAGTAATGCATCAGTACTTAAAGTCTATCCAACAATCCTAGGGACATGGAAAAATTCTGCAAAACAAAGGGAAGGAAAGTTTTTCCTTAAAGAATTTAGCCTTTTCTGTTTTTAACAGCTAATCTCCAGCTCCTGTCTTTAGTCTGGCACAAACCTTCATCTGGCTTCAGCTCATTGTTGGGACAATAATGTTTGTTTTTATTTTTATAATTCTGAAATCAAAGAAGACCACATTTCTCTGATTAATAGTCGGACTTTTCCCAGTACAGTACATTCTTCCTGCCGCCCCATCATGTTTTCTTTGCTGCGGCTCATAAACCCGTCATGAGGTTGCTTTCGGAGCTCCAGGAGAAGGACTCGCTCTGATTATTTCCAGCCTTGCAGACTTGCCGCGTTTGCCGTCTTCAGCCTGGTGCTTTCAGGACAGGTGTGGAAATGTCCTTCAGACTTGGGTCGGGACCAAATCGAGATGTGGTATTGGAATGTTTCCAAAGAAACGAGTGCAATTTAAGTTAAAACGCTATCCGACACACAGGTAGTGCTGAGGCAGCCGCGCTGTCGCTTTCAATCTGCGCTGACTGAACTCCGTCCTGCCACGGCGTGATGGGATGTGCGAGTGAAATTTGCGAGTGAGTTTTGTTTATCGCCATCAGGAGGAGAAAGGGTGAAGGTCAGCAGAAGACTGTTGCTAGGTTATGTTGGCAGGAATGCTGAGTATACGGTATGTGTGCAAGTTGTTCAGTAAATGACTGATTTATAAGGAACATCCAAACACATGCAAACTGAACGTCCAGAGGATCCAGATGAGATGGAGAAGTGAACAGAGCAGCGTTTAACGATAACTATAACACACTGATTTAAAACAAAACTCAAACACTTACTCCCTATTATGAAGCCTGCTGTTTGAGGTTGTGAAGCAGTGAAGGATTACAAGCCCCTGGGATGCACAAATATCCAGGAACGTCAAAAGAAAATCATGTGACTATGCACTGTTTCCGTGTAATAATGATTGCTCTGGTGCTAAGGGAGCAGTCATGAGTCTGGAGTGTGTGGTGATGACATCATCTCACCTTCAACCCCCCCTGCAAACACAAAGCACATAACGGACCAGACCGTCCAGGGAACGAGGGCTAAAACTCTACCTCTTGTCACCAGGGGGCATTTCTTGGTTCGCTGGCTTCTCCTGCAGGTCCGGCAGGTTGGCGAAGTCGTCCTGTTCGGCCAGTCCGATCGCCAGAGACAGCACCACCATCTTGCCTTCCCTAGAGTAACGCGCACACACACACACACACACAGACACACACACACACACACACACCTCTAGACCTGATATAGTCATTTATACAAAGATAACACGATCTAGAAAGTTTTAAATCAAACACAAAGAACGGGAAATACTGAGTCATGCTTAGTTTTTTCCGCAGTTCCAAGAACCCATTTAACATTCAGTCGGACACTTGATTTAATTACACACTGAGTCACATCATGCACAATTCACGTCAACATTCAAAGCAAAACAACCCATATTCATTTATTATCTCCTCCTGCAGGTCATGTGATCTGGCTCTCGTGTGTAATTGGCTGTTAGTTGTCGACCCCACGCGCTGCACCAGGTAGTGGAGCTTTTAAAAACTCATGTGATGTGCGGTGTGATGTGTGTGGGGCGAAAGTAGGCCGTGTTTAAAAACCCGAGACCAGAAACACCTCCTCGCAGTTCATTCTATGTTGCACATGATGTTGCGCTTGCTGTGCTTCAGCTTTTAGAGGATTCAGAATACAAGCATGTGTACAGTGTATACAGTATGATCCATTATGTTCACCTTTTACAATATATTTACAGCATCAGACAGACACCCTCATCCAGAGTGACTTACATTTTATCTCATAAGGCCTTGCTCAAGGGTCCAACAGTGACGACTCGGTGGTGCTGAAGCTGGTAGTCCAACTGAGCAACCCCTGCCTCTGTTTGGTTACTGTACGCGTCCGAGGGTATACACGGGTAACATTTAGCATGACAGCACAAATGATGAGTGCAAAATGTAAATGTAAATAGGATCTGGATCCAAAAGTAAGTCAATCCGCATAGTTAAAATGTTCAGAAAAAAAAAATGTTTACAGACGGGTACAAAAACTATCCGTACTGATTGTATTTTTATGTAACTCATCAATTTAAATTATACTGAGCTATAAAATTAGAAATAATTAGGGGTGTGTTACACTGTGTTGCGAGTGTCAAACCGCTAGCTGTGTGCTATGCGTCACTTTAGCTAAGCGGTAAGTGGAATTGGTGAACTTGACTTCTCAGCTGTGTAGACCATGCAGGGAGTTATTATTCTATAGATATACAGTGTGGCTGCTGTGAGGTTCACTGTACGAACAGATCGTCTAAGAATTCGGTTTTTACACAGAGTGAATTTTATTGTCCCTACAGCATATAGATCAACATTTGCAACTTTAGGCTTATATAAGCTAAAGCTAAGCTAGCTAGCTTGTTGTAGATGAAGTACTGTAAGTAGGCGTGTTCCAGCCTCTGTAAGCTCCACCCACTTGCCCAATTATGGATTAACCGGGGGTTTAGGCGGAGTCAGGTCCTGCAAAGATGGTGATGAGCAGACACGTCATAACCATTCTTCAGAAAACCTACGGGTGACATCACGGTTTTTGCTTTCATACACCACTAAATTAATATTCATTAAAATCATTCATATGTTCATTTTTTTTGCTCCTTCAGTACAAATAAGTCCTAAAGAAATCAGAGCTGGATGGAGAGTTGCATGTTGCCATGGTAACACAGACTGACTGACAGCCTGTGCAAAGTTTGTGTCGAGGAACCAGAAGATACCAGGAGTTTTATTGTGGTGGCCAAAAGTATTGGCACCCGTTCACTGTTTTAAGTTAATGTCTTGTCTTTGTAATGAAAATTGTTAAATTTCAAAATGTATATTTTTTATGTTTTATGTTTCCTTTCCTTTCAGGTAATTTTTACACCTCATGCACACAAAAGAAAATCTGTCAAATATTCCTTTAAAAAAGAGTAAATAAATCATTTTTTAAGCAGGTAATTCTGTAAATTTCCTTTCGACTGGTTGCAGACGCAGACAGTACACATCTCACTTGTGTCGAGTGCGGAGATCTGTGTCGTGATTGAAAAAAAAATTATGTAAGAGCTACGGAGACTGTAATGTTTCTGTGTGAACACTAAGGAATGACAGACTGCCCCGACACGACTTCAACTCCAGAGTATGTTTGATGTTTATCCTCCAAATGGATCTCATACAGACGATCCACTCTGCCTTTATTCATCACACGTACATTACTGCACAGGGAAACTCGTCACATATCCCAGCTTCTTGCTAGTAGTGTGGGGTCAGAGCGCAGGGTCAGACACTATACAGCGTCCCTGGAGCAGACAGGGTTAAAGACCCGACCGTGACAACCTGGCGAAGCTGGACCTCGAACCACCGACCTTCTGATCAAAGACTCAGAGCATGAGTGACATCATTCATCCTGCAGTAAAATGTAAATCTTACTAGTGGAGTGTTGGTCTATCATGCACAGCTGGGTGAGACCAGCGACAACCATCATATTGTATGTTCAAATGATGCCCTGATTGGTCACCTGGGCTCAGTATCACGTACATCATATCACTCAAATGGTGCGACATCATCAATAGCACGAGAACATTAGTGAGTCATCATAAAAGTAGGTGATGTTCATTCCAACCGGTTTGAACTAACCCTATTTACATGGGAGGGTTTGTTTTAGGAACGTTGTAAATGCGTTAGTCCTTTTGACTCTGAAGTGCTCGATGTATTTCATTACTGTTATGCTGCATTAAACTTCTCCACTGGAATCTTCGACATCCTCATTTCTTCCTTACAGCGCTGTACACAATGCCATCATGAAGCCTGCTGCTCGCGGCACTGTAGCTGAGCTCTCGTCTCGTAAATGGACGGAAGAGAAAAAAGCTGATGAGACGTCGCAGTGAAGGATTGTTCGAACTGTAAGGAAAGAAATTGTAATCTTCGAAAATAAGACTTATGCTGGTCCGCAGACCTCCAGCCTCGTCCCGCGTGCCGGAAGATCGGTTCACAGTCCTGACGCAGAATGGAGAGATTTTTCCACTATTAATGAAATTGATATTACTTTGTGTAATTATCTGAAAGCAATCTGGGAGAGTTTTTTGGAAGAAAACGTGCTGGGGTGGCAATATTTCTGCTCAGCTGTATTGAGGAAGGAACAAGTCTACGTTTCATGTAAGTCACAAGTGGAACCGTGATGTAGATTCATTTGGTTTCATTTGTAAAAAGCAGAAGAATGGAGATGAGGTGAACTCAGAGACATTGACCAGCGGGGGCGCTCTCACGCAGGACAGAAGAGGGCGGGGCCCGGTCGCACCGCGGCTCCACTGACCCCGTGTGTGCGCCGCAGGTTTTGATTTAGCGCTCTGTAATTACAAACCCATCAGCAGTGGGAGGAGCAACAACGATTAGTTCTTCTTACTGACTCCTTTAAAACCATGCGCAGCCTTCACACACACACACACACACACACACACTGATGTCTCTCGAGCAGTGTAAGGACTCACTCTCTCCTCCGACTTCTTCTCCTGTCTATAGTTTTTTATTTTATATATTTTTTATTACTAGTTTATTATTAGTTATTTCACTCACTTTTAATAATAAATTATACAATACTTGATGTACAGCATTATGGTGGATAGAATCATGGAATCCAGAATTAAATAAATCATGAAAATAATTATTTTCATAATAAAACTAAATCATAACATTAAATAAGTAATTATTTTTAAAATACATCTTGACATGCACAATGTCAAAACATTAAATAAATAGCAATTATTTAAATGACTTTTATATGTTTATGTCTCAACTTACAGTAGTGACACATTTAATTATTTAATAACACAATTAATTAATTCCCACTTTTTAACGATTTATTTAATTACATGTTTATTAATTGAATATTGTCCCGTTTCGCCCACCGTACAGTTTCAATTAAACATTGTGAGCATTTTCAATCATACCTATTTCTGTGTTCAGCTTCAGATAGATACAACACACACACACACACACACACACACACACACACACGATGACAATCCTGTTTGAAAGGCAGCATCAAATCAGCTCCCTTTAAAAAGGTTATTATAATAATTTATTTATCTTGGACAGATTTGAAGGCAGTGTGGCACACCGATGCCACTCTCAAGACAAATGTTCCAAGGCAATTTGCAAACCTGTCAATCACCCGAGACGTCCTGCCTCACACCCGCTGCATGCCTAAACCATCGAGTGTTTCCTTTCCCAAAACAGAGCTGCGTTATGTGGATTCTGATGCCAGGACGCCTAAAAATGGTGGCTATAAAATTAGCGCTGAAACAGTAGGAAGGGGTTCGACGCTGCGCGCCTTTCTTCCTTGGCACATAGCGTGGTGTCACACTGCACAGGATTCAGCCCTGGGTACGGTAGGAGGTGTGGGAGGAGGAACTGTGGGAGTCAGAAACGTTCTGCAGGAAGAAGACGGTGTCTGGCAAACGGGCTGGAAGAAACACACACGAGATCCGGGTTCTGATAGGAGACGCCAAATCTCATGCAAACTCAAACTGGGTGCAGATAAAATACACCCATAGGAAAGAAAACATTAATTCATTTATTTATTTCTTTATTGTTAACTTGTTGCTTGGGAAGTGTTTGAGTAACAGCGTTCATTTCCATGGGATGATGTCACTTCCTGGCGAGGTTCCTGTGAAAGGCCTGGAGGATCAACTCCATCAGACTGAGGAGGCGTGTCTATGATGGACGTCTGAGAAGGTTCCTGTACAACCTGCATGAGATTAAAGAGTCGAGCCACGCCCGACTCAGTATTAGATTGGTATTGAATATATTATAGTGATTATATGCAGCCTTTTGATGCACCTCCATGTCCAGGTTACTGGATATAATCATACACACGTTATAAAACGATCGCAAATCAACAATCTCTTGTTACCGAGTGAAACGTCTGTCGTGTCTGGAATCCAACCGCCGTTAAACAACAAAGAAGGAGACCGGAGATCTGAATATGGCTAAAAAATTAGTTTCCATAGTTGAACTAATATTTACACATGCTAGTTTTAAACATTTATTTCTTGAAAGAAATAAAGCGTGAAATTAGTTTATTGGATCCCAAATTAAGTAGTTTTAGTTAAATCGGAATAGATGTAAGTGATTTTCGCTTTTTTTTCAAGACGTTATTTTTTGCAGTGTCAGGTAGAAAATGAGAAATTCATGACAGGTGCTAAATTTCTCACTGCCTCACTTTGCTCTTCACATTCAGACGAGCCGACATCAGTGCCGCACACCCGTCACTCTTATGACATCATTACTTCATAAACAAACAAACAGCGCTAACCCTGTTCCTCAGTACAGCTCCCGTTACTTCGTTTACGTTTCACAGCTAATGCACAGACACTTAGAAAACGCACGTGATGCTAAACATAACAGCTAATTTAACGTCTGCACTCGCTGCAGGGGCGGCCGCTAATCACAAACAGAACAACCGCGTGGTTATTTTAATAGCGTTCTCTTACACCTGCAGAGTTTATGGACTGATGGACTGGTTCACACTGCTGCTGCTCAAGATCAGGATTATGAACTGCTAACATCATGCAGGTAAGGTCCCTGTTACACACTGCTACACACGAGTGTGTTAGAGACGGCACGATCAAACAAAGTAATGCATTAAGGAACCTAAATATAAGTTTAATAAATACTTCTGAGATTTCTTTAAGGATTCTCCTGAGGATGTTCGCTGCAGATCGGTGGACGACTCTGACCTCCAGCGAGCTCGTGGGGTGACCTGTCTGAACTGCAATGTCGAGATCTGCAGAGCATCACAATGTGTGTGTGTCTGTGTGTGTGTGTGTGTGTGTGCGCGCGCACTACATCAGGGTGTCGTGGACTGATTTTCTTTCTCTCTTCGTCTAGCTCTGTCTTCTCTCAGGCAGGGTAATGATGCTGAAAACAGGAGATCACCGCTGATAGGGGCTGCACATACTGATACTAGAGTCAGAAGCACACGCACACACACACACACATACACATACACATAGTAGTGAAATCTCCAACACTTTAGCTTCAGGAGACGACGACTTAGAGTTGGACACTCAGGAGACGACTCCTCTCGGAGGGATTTGTGATTAGCAAGCTATAAAAGACGAAGGTCTAAAGATCTCAGGTCCTAATGATACATTTCTGGAATACAAGTAAAGATGTGAAAGGAAGGTGAAGGATTCCTGGAAGGGTAGGGTTGCAGGGGAGTGTGTATGGGGTAGTTCCAGGGACCTGCACCCCCCCAGGGTCCAAGCAGGACGAATAAGGTGCTATGCAGCCTAAAGAAAGAGATTTGACTCAGTTTAGGGGCAGTGGCAGTTCAGAGGGGTAAAGCTCCACCTGTCTCCTCCAGGGGGCGCTGTATCATGGCCTGACCATGTGCTCTGACCTACATATTATATTCAATGTATGTAGAGAGAGAGAGCTCTATTTATGAATAATGACACCACTGTGTCATTACTGTTTATTACAACGGTGTTGGTATGCATGCGCACATGTACAAGGGGGTGGTGATGTGTTGTTTCACATCTGGAGGTAAAGAGGCATGAAATAGACATTCACAGGAGCTCTGGAGGCTGTATAAGTCCTACAGCGTGCCCTTTCCCATCCAGACATAAAGCGTACTAAGAAAGGTCGAAAAGGGTTAGGAAGCAGGCTTGTTTGTGTAAACTCTGCCGTCTGCTGTAATATTCATAAACGGTGTAAAGGTCAACTGCAAGAACAACTCGCACAACTCCGGCGCTCTGCTCTAAAGGCTCAGGAGCTCGATGACTAGACATCTCTTCAGAAAGACACATCATTTATATTCCTCTGAAAACCTTACTGGATATCATATGATTGTTTCCTTTATTGCAAGAAAAATCTACAATCCGTGAGTCTGCACTGAAAACGAAAACACTTTTCATTTGCGCCTGTGAGAACGATGAGGCCACAGATGTGTCACACATCTGGCACTAAATACCCGTGCGTTAGATGAGATTAGTGCTAAGCTGCGAGAGAGCGAACCACTCAGTGTAGAGCGACACAGCACCTGTGGCTGTGTGAAAGTGTGTAGCGTACGTCACAACACACAGACACACACACACATACACACACTAAAATGCATATTTATATGGAAGCCATAATGAGATGCACATGCTGTACAGTGTTAGAGTCGTATGTGCTGAGTTACTCACAGAAACAATCAGATTCCAGCTCGTGTACTTACAGGAAGGATTTGACGTCCATGCCCCTTGTTCGTATTTGCCCCATCATGTGATCCCAGCTGCCCGGGTTGGAGCGGGACCGTGCCCCTGCGCCCGCTCTGTAGCGAGATGCCCCGGGTGCGGCTGGGCTGCCCCTTGCCCCCGGCCTTGCAACCCCCCGCTGCCCCCCGCCGCCCCCGGAGCTGCTGTGCAACTGCCCCAGGCTCTGTGAGGTGGCAGGCGGGTCGTTGGGCGGCGGAGGGGGCCGGGGGGTCAGGGGCTGCTGGAGGCTCTGCTGTCTGACGAGGGGCCGAGGACGGCATGCCGAGGGCGCGATGTGCTCCAGCGTGGACGCTGTGGACAGCGGGGACGCGTCCCCGAAGCTGCAGGTGGCATACAGAGGAACGAAGGACACAGGGAGGGAAGGGGGGTGTGAAATAACAGGGTAATGAGTTATGGATTTGGAGAGGAGCAAGGAAACTCAGGCAGAGGGGTGAATGAGAAAAGGGGCAGACAAGTGAAGGTCAGGGGTAAAGAGGCGAGAGGGAAACACCCGGACACAGGAGAGACGAAAGAGTTGATTTATAGTTAAAGGGAGAGAAGGTAGTGAGGAAGAATGCAGACGTTTCAGGCAACGATGGATTGATGAAGAGGAAAGAGACAGAGAAGAGCGTTAAACAGCAGCATGGATCAGAGACACACCCGTGAGGCTCGGCCCCACCAGCCCGGAGGACATGTCTTCGAGTCTCAGTAAGTGATAAGGCTCTCTAACCTTTACTAATCATTATGTACAAAAACCAGGTCATGTTCTATCAGACATCAGGTGCTTAGACGAGGACTCGAAGACATGTCCACAATTACACACCTTCTGCATCACGTTTTAATATTTCATGCATACATAAATGACTGCCTTGAATAAATGAATAACAAATTATTTTTATTATTATTATTATTTTATAGATGACTTGCTCTTGACGCTGTCCTGTACCCAGATTGCTCAGAGTAAATGCTCCCTGTGCTGCTCTCCATGGTGCTGATGCTAATGCTGTGGGAGAATTTAGCGCCCTGTGGCTAAGTGGTGCTGTATTTCTGTCAAAGGGCTCAGGAGGTGCAGGAACCCCGATCTGAGTCTTTATAAACTGAATTAATGTCAGCGATAACTCAGGTTCTGCTCTCAGGCTGCTTCTCTCGGTTTTATATTTGTTGTTGATGGTGAACAGGGAGACGGATTCACACCCTAACAATGAGCATGTGCAGGAGAGGTGTGTTAGTCTGACCAGACGTGTGAGTGAGTACCGTTGGGTCTGAGTGCACCACCAAGAGCTGCTCATTCTGTTCAACAGGTCAGAGTTATTCTGTAATAAATATCCTGAACGTACACTCTGAGAATCCGCGCGGCGGGAGGAAGTCTGAAGGTGTGCGCGCGTGCTTTGATAAGGAGAACACCTCTGTGAGGAACACCTCTGTGAAGAACACCTCTGGGCTTTAATCTCTGTGACCGACAGCAGGCACTCGAGAAACTGCAAGATGTCAAAGTGTCATTCTAAACAGGTGACCTTTAAACAGGAAAACTGACATGTGTTCAGTGTGTGTGTGTGTGTGTGTGTGTGTGTGTGTGTGTGTGTGTGTGTGTGTGTGTGTCAGGTCTCCCAGGCCTGTGCTTTAGGTTCTCCCTCTGTAAGTCAGTTCCACTTGTCCGGAGCGATGATGTAATCGAGTGTGCTAGCTCCTCCCTTTTCTGATCTAAAGCTCAAACATGACAGACCACAAGCCTCATCCTAGTGACACGTGTGTGTTGAAGCTTAAGGTAAAAAATCTACAGAACAGCGCCACCTCATGGCTCAGGCTCTCTCTAGCTACTTAAACACTTTCAATAATTTAAAACTGCAGAAATTAATCTTAAGTGATATCATAACAAAAACTGGACTCATTAGGTGTTTTTATCCTCATATGAAATACAATTTTTGTCATTGATGCAGAAAAAATATATTTCAAACTCTACTCCAAAAGAGAATAAACCGGTGTAGAACACGTGGGATTCACACTGTCTGATCGGAGCGTATCTGATTAAACAGCATTTAATCCTTTATTTGACATTTAACCTAATAATAGCTGGCTTAAGAAAATCAAAGCAGTTCTTGGTAATGGATTCAGACATTTTTATGAATTTTATTATTTGACTGTAACCTTCAAAAAACCCAACAGAAATCCATTGATCTAAATGTAGGATTATGAGCAAACACGGTAAATCCTTCGCATGCAAGAGCACGAGCAATCATACTAAATGATTAAAGTGCCCCTATTATGCTTTTTTAAATATTATCTTTCATGCAGTGTCATGTAGCTGTATGTGAACATAAACTATCTGCACTATCTGTGACCCTGACAGTGCACGATAAATGGAGTTTTTGTCTATTAAAAAAAAGAATCGGCTCACATTCGCCTAAACGAGTCGTTAGCAAATCTACTCTAATCTATTTTAACATATTTGCATAATGTCCGCCCACGTTCTACGTCGCAAACAACTTGCAATCTTACAATTAACGTTACCTCACTCTTGTTAATGTGACCGAGCAGTCATGCCGGGTTCGCTTAAACACTTTGTGATATATAAAAACAATAAAAACGAGAGCTCACGAAATCCTTTTTAACTGTTTATTCTCCACCATTCACCAAAACTGAACTTAAGACTCGCAAAGTGGCACGGCGCATGCGCACTTCGCGTGTGCGACTGCATTTTTTAGAAGCTACGGCAAGCCCCGAGGGAAATAAATACATCCGCACACACGATATGCGCCGTGCCCTTCCCCTGACCTGCCTTCAAAGGAACAGCCGGGAAAGAGCGGCACACATACACATACTGTTTATTATATATAGTTAGTAAATATTGTTTATATCTTTGTTTGGTTGTTGTGCATCTTTTTTGTTCACTTTATTTAGTTTTGTATAATACATGTTTGCTTTCTCTACTTGTTTGTGTTTGTCCTTTTTGTTCACCGGCCTTTTAACGCAACACCGACACAAAGATAAAAGACCTCTCGACTTTTGTAGCCACAGTAAATATAAAATTAGCGGGTCGTTACACGGTAAAACCAACGAGCCGTCTCCAGAGCCGTCGTTCAGTTATGGTCATGGGCGTTTAGTTTTTACGACACACGCTGTAGCGGTAGACCAATCATAAAGGACCGCGCCATCTGACCAACCACAGCAGTGAGGGCTCACGGAAAGGCGGGGTTTAGACAGACTGAATCTTCAAACTGCTTCACACGAGTCGTTTACGAATCATTTAAAAATGGGGTAAAATTAAATCTATTTTTGGAGAAAACTAAAGTTTTTTAGACCTTGCATACATGTAAACCTGTTTTAAGAGACTCATTAAGCAATAGTAACAACCTTTAAAATGGCATAATTGGGGCACTTTAAAGCAAAAAAAAGATAAACACTTCCTCGGCATCCCCTTCAGTCCTCCAGCTCAAAACTTCTCTCAAAACATCTAACGTCTAAAAAGCTGCAGGTTTCCTTCCAGCGAGCACAAACAGCTGAGATAAAAGACCTGCTATGTCAGAGAAACTCACACAGTACTCTCCTAAAAATAGAAGCTAATTATGGACGAGCTTAAGCTAAAGAGGAGTGGAGAGAGAGAGAGAGAGAGAGAGAGAGAGTCAGGTGTGCTGGAGGAGTGAAGAACCGACAGAAGGCTTGAATATAATAACGTGGCACGAGTACTAAGCGTTCTAACATCATTATTAACAAGTGAAGGAGAAATGAAAAAAGAAAAGATTCTGCCTCATTTCAGGTGTCGCGGCTCGACAAACGCTTTACGATTCACCAAGGACGGCAGGTTGACGTCTTTGAGATGATCTCAGTTCAAAGGATTTGCACCTGCTCCAGTTTGTGGGAAGAATCTCGTAAACATCCCTTAACCCTTCAGTTCTGGTTTCTTTTTTTTCAGCTTTATGTGATGGAAACAGGTTCCGCCTGCTGCATACTTTGATCCGCCTACTGTACATCACTCACGCTGAGCTGTGCACATTACTCACTAATGGTCTATACCACTTCATCCTGTATACAGGGTCGCGGGGGCCTGGAGCCCATCCCAGGAGACTAAGGGCATGAGGCGGGGTTCACCCTGGATGGGATGCCAATATTTTATAGGGCACACACAGATAAATACACACACTCACACACTCACACTAAAGGCTACTTAGGAATTCCAATTTACCTAATCTTCATGTCTTCAGACTGTAGGAGGAAACCCAGCAGGCATGGGCAAAACATGCAAACTCCACACATACATGCGGGAATCGAACCCAAAACCTAGAAGTGCAAGGCGACAGTGCTAACCACTATACCACCGCGCCGCCTTCACTATCAGAATGATCATATTTAATAAAACACACATAGTGATTTCCTGCAAGACAGTATAAAGCCCTCCACAGTGCACAGAACTGAAGGGTTACCCCAGGGGCAAAAAAAATCTTACACAAATGTTGCTGATCAGCCGAAATCACGGTGATGTGCTTTAGGGTTCTGGATCCTCACATGACCTGCGCTCGAGTCTGTTGCAGGACGTTCCCTACAACGCTTTGCGTTACGGTGTATTCTGAAGCAAGCTGAGATTTCAGTATTCGTTGAGATTTTCCACTTCATTAAACACGTCTTGGCTGATTTTGTGTAAGGTTTTTTTTTTTAGAGATCTCAGAGCCTGTATCTCATTTCTTTCCCCTTGTTGCTGTCACTCACTTGCTTGGTCTCAAGATGCCGGAGTACATGTGGCTCTTGACGGTTTGCCACTTCCCGGCCTTGCCGCTTCCTGCCTCTATGCTCTTCGAGCTGTCACTGCGACTGGGGCCGGCCCCTGACCCACCACCCGCCTCACACTTCTCCAGCGAGCCACTGCAAAATGGCCAGGAGAAGGAGAACGGGAAGGACGGACAAATGGACGGACACAAAAAGGGACGTACAACAAAAAGGACAAGAGAAGAGATTTGTCAAAAACGACCAAATCAGAGGCGAATTATGGAGTCAGGGTGTAATCTGCCTCACAATTTCGGCTGAACAACACACAAGGAAGAATTCAGACTCCCATCTCTGTTAGGAATTCCAACAGGCAGACGGAAATTCATCAATGCTGCTAGAAAATATTTCTTAAGCAAGGATGCACTATATGTATAAATTCTAACCCATAACCACGCCCATGTAGCTTATCCAGCGTCACTGACACTAGTAACATCTGGACACTTCAGACCTGGACCCTACATCATAAGACTGACATAATCACTTAACAGCAGTTAATGACTTAATAATTATCTATCATGTTACAAAATTCTCTTCATGAAAACTGCAGCTGCTTTTATATTTTACTTATTAGCAGATTTGAACAAAGACAATAAATGCAGAAGGCAGAGGGATCGGTCAAACGCCCTGT
This sequence comes from Clarias gariepinus, assembly GCF_024256425.1. NCBI lineage: Eukaryota > Metazoa > Chordata > Actinopteri > Siluriformes > Clariidae > Clarias > Clarias gariepinus. The sequence continues at coordinate 1,774,448 of NC_071114.1, forward strand.
AGGATTTCCCAAGAGCATCGCCTCAACAGTGTGTGTGTCAGGATATTGTGGTGTGATCTAACCCGTACTCACCATGAAGGTTTGAGATTCACACACTGATATTTGCTGAAAGACAGGACAAGCTGCAGCATGCCTGAGAACGCGAGTGAGAAAAGATTCAAGATATCGATCATGACCTCAATAAGGTGACGGTAAAGGGCTCTTCTTAATGAACCGTTGCAATGTCAGTCTTATGATGCGCGAGGCTAAACCCGGACGTCACACAGACAAAATGGAAGAGCACGGAGCACGTACAGACCCAGCGACAGATCCAGGACAAGCGTTCACAACGATTCGGCACGTGGACATCACACACATCACGCAAAGACGCTAACAAAACAGGAAGTGGATGCCTCTTAACATACTGCACTGAGACATTCTGATTACATAAGAGTCCAAGGTAACGCTATCACCAGCTGTGTGAGCTCACGCTCTGTGGCCTGCAGATACAACGAAGCTGAGAGAGTTTCTTTTTCTCTCTTTTTTCTCTACAGATTAATGGTATTTTATTAGCAGTAACGATCTCTTATTGGGGCTGAAAACTTGTAACGACCCTGAAATGCTGCTCCTCAGTGACACATGAGGCTTAGAAAGAAGACTAAAGTGATGATATCTACATGATCTCTACAAAACAAAAGAAAAAATCATAACATATATGGTTAGGAGGTAGGGGGTGTAGTGCAAGTAAACACATACACACACACACACACCCTGTATCTATAAAGCTTATAAAGAAATATCATAGGGATAAGTTAGTGTCAAACTACTTTAGAGGCTGCTTAGGGATGTTTAGGGTTTACCAACTACATCCCCAGATAGAACACACACAGATGGACATCACAACACAATAACACCACAACACAACCTGCAGAAAAAAAAACACAATTGAGAATGTTAGTAACAGCAGCAACATGGATGCTGCAGATTGGTTTAGGGATTATTTTAGGGCTTAGCAGTTAGGGATTAGGGGTTAAGTTTTAGAAGTTACGGCTTTGGAGTTAGGGATTGGGGTTTAGCGGTTCAGGGTTGGGATTAGGGTAGGATTAAGGATAAGGACTTGAGGGGTTAGGCTTAGGGGTTAAGGTTAGAGGTTAGGCTTAGAGGTTAGGCTTAGGGGTTAGGGTTAGGGGTTAGGCTTAGGGGTTAGGGTTAGGGGTTAGGCTTAGGGGTTAGGCTTAGGGGTTAGGCTTAGGGGTTAGGGTTAGAGGTTAGGCTTAGAGGTTAGGCTTAGGGGTTAGGGTTAGGGGTTAGGCTTAGGGGTTAGGCTTAGGGGTTAGGCTTAGGGGTTAGGCTTAGGGGTTAGGTTTAGGGGTTGGGCTTAGGGGTTGGGCTTGGGGGTTAGGCTTGTGTTTGGGGGTTATACTTAGGTGTTAGGCTTAGGGGTAACACAGAAACTCTTCAAACTGGAACTGTTCAAGGAGCTGATTTAGGCTTTCACATTAATTTCCTCCTGAACGAACTGAACAGTCTTGAGTCAGCTGGATGAAAAGCACCTTCTGTGGTGATGAATTTATGTATGTGTTGATTTATTTATTTCGATTGTAATTGGTTTTATTTTTAGCGGGTAGCTAAACACTTCATTAAGTGCCTAATAACCCGCGCAGGCTTGTTTCGCGGATGGTTATAAGGCTGACGATGAGTGTAAAGGAAAGCTGATTCTGTAGAAGAAATGCGATTTAAAAAATCTGCTTTTTATCCACAGCTGTGATTTCCATTCTCCTGTACTGATCAGTAAATTGTAATATTATAAGAATATTTATTAGTATGTATACAGTATTACTCCTGTCTGAGTATCACTGACTTACCACCGTCACTCCTGTGCTTTTACTTTTTGCGGCCGTCATCGTGCTCACCTGTGTCTCCTTTCTCTTTATTAGCTTGTGGATTCAAACCATCTGTGTTTCTCTGTGCACAGTTTGTGCTCATCCATATGACATTGTGTACTCATTTGCATGTCTTTTGGCCCCAGACATTTTACTCCCCTGCTCTGTTTCATGTTAGTGCTAAATCGGGGCGTGTCATCGGTGTATTGCATAAAAATAAAGCATTAACATATGCTCTAGTTGCCAAAACTGTTTTGTTTATAATTATTTCTTAGTTGAATAATCCACATCCCCGTTAACTCAGCCTCCTGATCCTCCGTTCCCGTTTACTGACACCATTCCGTTTTTTAAGCAGCACCGGTTGCAACTGCTTTGCTCTCCTCCAGATGTTAGGGGAAGGGAGATTCTAATTAAACAGGTGCTCGGGAGCCAATAGAGGGCAGCGCCAGCCTTTCCCACGCCGGGGTTTTCATCTATTATAGCCTGCTTTCAATTAGCAACTGATTTACCCAAAGAGCATGGCGAGAGAGAGGAGGAGAAAGGACTCTCCGTCGCTCCGTCCCAGATAACAACCTCAATTAAGCAATTAAAACAGGAAGCTGAGGGAACGTGCAGCCCACGCTTAAGCTCTCCTCTGGATCAGTGTCACGCCTGCTAGTGACATGCGGGATTAAGTAAGCAGTCCTACAATAGTCTACTAGCAATTTGAATGAATTGGTGCGTACATGATGACAAACAAACGAGCTTGGAAAAGGTCAGAGTACACCACTGAGTGCATGACATCTCACTTTTTTTATGCTACCGTACTTTGGGCATGTGATTTCCTGTAGTAGTAACACCTCTAATGATGACAAGAGTGTTGTGCCATGTTTAGTAATCAATCACCCAGCCAGTCTATGTTTAGATTCAAATAACCCCATCCAGGATGTGCCGTTTTGGGCAAACTGTACACCCCAGGGTGGGAATGGCACTCTGCTTCATGTTGGACCCTATCACAACACCCCGACACTGATTATTGTCCTATAACAGCACTGGCTCACCTTGTGTGCTTACGTTCTTAACTTAGGAAACCAAAAACCTCGACATTTTATCTTGACAAGTGCGTATTAGTTATGTTGTTGTTTTGGCTGATCCCAGGCACAGGCGTTACACCGGATGCGCTTCCCGATGTAACCCTCCCTTTGGGACTGGCACTGCATTGTGGCTGGGTTTGGGCACTGACTGGGATTAAATCTCAGCCATAATGATGCTAGGTGAGAAGCCTAGAACTGAGCCACCCACACCCTTTAAACAACTCGTGTTAGTGTTTGAGGTAAAAGCTGTGGTTGACTCAGACTGCTGGAGCAGAATGGCTGCGAGGACAGAGTTACAATCAGCTGATTAGAAGAGATTAGAAGATTAGACGAAGGTTCACTTACAGGATGGCTACAGCCCTGCGCTGCCCCTTGGAGGGACAGACAGACACTTACTTGGGCGTTAGACGGGGGTCTCCGTACGGAGCGTAAGGGGACATGTTCAAGAGGAATTCCTTAGGAGGGTAGGAGCTCCAGCGCTGCTGAACATTGCTGCTGTCGTTGTTGTTCCAAAAGTCCCTATCCAGATCACTAGAGAGAGAGAGAGAGAGAGACACACACACACACACAGAGAGAGAGACAGAGAGAGAGACATCACGTTCATGTCCTCTGTGAGACGCTAATCATAATATCACTATCTGAACATTTTAATCACGAATCATGAAACTTTCTAATCATTTCCATCAAACTTCATAAACTTCTATTTTTTATCCTTTTGTCTTCAATTTTTTGGCAACAAATTTGATTTGCACGATGATTTCCGAGCTTTCTCAGTCATGCTAATTTGCTCACACACTTGCTGATCCTGATGGGAATCTTCAGGATTTGTTAATCACATTGCAGGGGGTACATTACAGATATTTACCCAGATTTCTCTCTTTTAGGGTAAAAAAAATGCTCTCAAACAGACCAAGTCCTCCATCGAGTCCTGCCAGGCAATAAGCCATTGTATTTGATCAGCTTTGCATTTATAAACACCAACAGTTGATCGGAAACACAGATCAGACACATCGTCTGTCTGAGGCTTTGTGTTCATACACACTGTACAGATCTTACACAGCAGTGAACGTGGGAAAACCTTTCAGCTGCTCCCGTCAAGGTGTCGCCACCGCGGACCATCCAAACCACTAACACCTTGACCTTTCTGACGCAACACTCACCAGACTTAAAGTGGACTGGTACTTCCTGCAGTGGCTGGGTAGTATGGGGTGTGGCAACCCACTGACACCAGGGCTCAAACCCAGATCCTCAGATCCCCAAATCCTATAGCCTGAGCTAACACTCCACTCACAATAAAGAAGGTTCAAGCTTTAATATCACTGTTTTGTGTGTTCTGCTTCTCTCTCTCTCTCTCTCTCTCTCTCTCTCTCTCCTTCTGCAGACGGATGGAAAAGCAACAGAGCTTAACAGACGTGTGTTTCTCAGCATAGAAGCGCTGTCATGTTATTACTGTGTCATTGTCGCGGCTACACACACTAACAGCAACGATAGATTCATTGATAATGAGAAGGACAGTGTATACAGCATTTTCTGATTAATTAATAATTATTTATTTGAATAATTTTGAAAATATCAAGCATTTGTTGTTTGTTTTGACCAGAAGTTTCAGAGTATCATGTGTGATATGGACTCTGCTATATTCTGTGTTTCTATAAAAAAAAAAAGAAGAATTATCACACACACACACACACACACTCAGGAAAGACCTACTTGATGGCTTTGTTTTCGCCTCGGCCTCGTACCGACACCGAGTCCGGAGAGCTTGCTGTGTCCAAGCTTGTCTTGTTCCTCTTCCCCTAGACAGGACGACAGTGGGGTTAAAATAATGATCATTATTATTATTATTATTATTATTATTATTATTTCTTTTTTATTTCCCACATTAAATGACAACACCATGTTTTCAACCCTGTATGATTATTATTATTTGGTGAAGAGAATTATGGGAATGTCCTGCAACACACACTCCTGCACATAGCTCTTGAATAAGGAGGGAATTAAAAAGGGAAGGAATTTATGATTAAGTTTCATTTTATTTAATTCCATTCTCCGCTGGAATTCCTCGATTGGTTGAACAAGGCCATACGCGTATGTTCAGCCTTAGCAAGTTTGACCTCCTGTATTGTTCGACATAATGTTGTAAAGTACAGTATAACCATGGCAACAAGCTTACAGTACATAATACTTTTTGCCCAAGGCTAAGCCTAAATCTAAGCACTACATTTTAATTTCCAGCAAATCACAGAGACATAAAGCCTGTGCCCCGTTCACTCTGGATCTCTTTTGGGGTTTAGACAAAAGCACTGCCTCGGCCCTGATGCTCAGCTGATCTCAGACGTGATTACCACTCTAACTAGACCTTACCACTCTAACTAGACCTAACCCTTACCCTAACCCACCTTTTTTTACCAGTCTGTATACCACACTTCACACTTCACCTGGTACAGAGATCAACTGGCCACTGCAGAAGTGCAGGTGGAACAGACAGGGTTCGTATAGACTAAGCATCTCAGAGTAGGAAATCACTCCTAAGTGGCCAAATATTTCGTATGCTGTCTCTGCAGGTGACTGATTCCGTACACTTTTTAGTAACAATGAAGATGCAGCTTTAAAACAGTGATGATTTGGGTTTGTCAAAGCCGACAGTGTTGGAAATAATAAATTAAACTCTACTCTTACAGCACTACAGATCATGTGCAGATTCACACATTTCCCCACCACGCAGTGTGAAATCAACAAAAACGAAGCTGCATTCATGCACATCACTGGTTTCCCTGGAGTTGTAGGCATCATCCATGGCACACACATTAAATTATCATCCCGAGGCACTGATGAGACGGCCTTTGTGAGCCAAAACGTTATAACAGCCTCAACATTTAAGTGATTACAGATGCAACATGATTCAGTTTAACATTGTAAAAAAAAAAAAAAAATATATATATATATATATATATATATATATATATATATATATATATATATATATATATATACATACAGTACATATATCTACTCAGCAACAAAAGAAACGTCCCTTTTTCAGGACTGTGTATTTCAACAATAATGTTGTAAAAATCCAAATAACTTTACAGATCTTCATTGTAAAGGGTTTAAACAATGTTTTTCATGCATGTTCAATTAACCATAATCAATTAATTAACATGCACCTGTGGAATGGTTGTTAAGACCTTAACAGCTTACAGAAAGTAGGCATTTAAGGTCACAGTTCTAAAAACGCAGGACACTAAAGAGACTTGTCTACCGACTGTGAAAAACACCCAAAGAAAGATGCCCAGGGTCCCTGCTCATCTGCGTGAACGTGCATTAGGCATGCTGCAGGGAGGCATGAGGACCGCTGATGTGGATAGGGTAATAAATCGCCATGTCCGCACCGTGAGACGCCTAAGACGGCGCTACAGGAAGACAGGAAGGACGGCTGATCATCCTCGCGGTGGAAGACCACGTGTAACAACCAGTCCCAAGTCTGGATAAATGCAGAGGGTTGTGTCAGGAAGGGCATCCAATGTAAAACATTTGCCAAATTAAATGATGCGAATCACTAAGAGGACTTCCATACCGGATCGGTCTTGGCCTGGGTTAACAACAACCGCCACTGGTGTTGTTGACCTACAGGGTGCTGGTGGAAATTGGGCTACTGTTGGTCGAAAAAAGGAGAGGAGGAAGGCGTGTTCGAAAGCAGACAGAGAAGAAAAAGGGCAAGAGTTTAGGAGTGATAGTAGGGACTTTGAATGTTGGGACTATGACAGGGAAGACAAGAGAGTTGATTGACTTGATGCAGAGAAGCAAGGTGGATATACTGTGTGTCCAGGAGACCAGGAGGAAAGGTAGCAAGGCTAGAAGCTTAGGAGTTGTTTTTTAAGTTATTTTACCATGGTGTGGATAGGAAAAGAAATGGAGTAGTTGGGGAAGTGAACAGAGGTGATAAAAATGTCATGGGTAGGTTTGGTCTTCAGGACAGGACTGTAGAAGCACAGATGGTGGTGGACTTAGCAAAGATGATGAAAGTAGTAAATACTACTAGTATTTTTCTAGTAGAGGCAGGAACATAGGGTGACATATAAGAGTGGAGGCAGAAGCACTCAGGTGGACTACATCTTGTGTCGACGTTGTAATCTGAAAGAGATCAGTAACTGCAAAGTGTTGGTAGGAGAAAGTGTAGCTAGACAACACAGACTGGTGGTGTGTAAAATGAAAAGGACAAAGGCAGAGCAGAGGACAAAGTGGTGGAAGTTGAAAAAGGAAGAATGTTGTGCTAAGGTGATCAGGGAGGCAGGTAGGAGGGTACTTGGTGTATCATCAGGAAAGGGAAAAGTGGACAAGGAGACGTAGAAAGTAGCAAAAATCAGTAAGAGTGTGGTTAGGAGGGCGTTAAAGAGGATGAAGAGTGGAAAGGCTGTTGGTCCTGATGACATACCTGTGGAGGTATGGAAGTGCTTAGGAGAGGTGGCAGTAGAGTTTCTGACTAGTCTGTTTAACGAAATTTTGTAGAGTAAGAGGATTCCAGAGGAATGGACAAGTTTATTAGGGCTGATCTTCAAGAACAAGGGAGATGTGCAGAGCTGTGGCAACTACAGAGAAATAAAGTTGATAAGCCATACAATGAAGCTTTGCGAAAGAGTAGCTTAAGGGCAGAGGTGAGCATTTGTGAGCAGCAATATGGTTTTATGCCTAGAAAGAGTACATCAGATGCAGTATTTGCTTTGAAAATGCTGGTGGAGAAGTACAGAGAAGGTAATAAAGAGTTGCATTGTGTCTTTGTAGATTTAGAGAAAGCGTACAACAGGGTGCCAAGAGAGGAGCTGTGGTGATGTATGAGAAGGTCTGGAGTGGCAGAGAAGTATGTTAGAGTGGTGCAGGACATGTATGAGAGCTGTAAGACAGTGGTGAGATGTGCTGTAGGTGTGACAGAAGAGTTCAAGGTGAAGGTGGGTCTGCATCAAGGCTCTCTGAGCCCCTTCTTGTTTGCTCTGGTGATGGACAGGAGGACAGATTAGGTTAGACACAAGTCTCCATGGACTATGATATTTGCAGATGACATTTTGCTTTGTGGTGAGAGCAGGGAACAGCTGGAGGAAAATCTAGAGAGATGGAGAAAGCAGAGCTGAAGATGTTGAGGAGTGACAAGGATAAATAGGATAAAAAAATTAGTTCATCAGAGGGACAACCCACGTTAGATGTTCTGCAGATAAAGTCAGAGAGGCCAGATTGAGGTGGTTTGGACATGTTCAGAGGAGAGATGGTGAATATATCGGTAGAAGGATGCTGAGGTTGGAACTGCCAGGCAGGAGGTCTAGAGGAAGACCAAAGAGGAGATTGTTATAGTAAACAGTACAGCACGCGTGTACTGTTTACTATAACAATGTGACCGTTTGTGCGCATAAGACATATATTTTTTTATGTTTGTACGCATGTGTGTACAGCGAGCACGCACAGTTTATAATAACAGTTTATAATAACACACGTGTGTGTGCACGTGTAAAGCAAAAAAAGTCTCATTAGAGAGGTTAACGATCCATTGTCTCTCTCCCTCTCTGTATCAGCCTGCAGTTACACCCTCCTCCCCTGGCCTTCACACACACACACACACACACACGCACACGCTTTCTCTCTGCTCTACACAGAAACACTGCTCTATCGTGATTCTTTTTAAAGGTAAAGTGAAGGTTAATTTGTTTTATTTTTACTTTACAGCAGTGATTCCTTTAGTGTCGCTATTAGCGATGTTCCGTGTAAATTTTTCAGATAAAACAGTCTTTCCATTCATGTGTGTGTGTGTGTGTGTGTGTTTTGTGTGTTTGAAAAACTTAAATAAGAGAGGGACTGATTCCTCCTCTTCTTACTTTAGCTTCACACACACACACACACACACACACACACACACACACACACACACACAGTGCCTGTGTGCATAAACGGAAACACTTATCTGTCTGCATTTATTTATTTATTTATTTATTATTTTTAAGGTAAAGTGCAGGTTAATTTGTTTTAATTTACCTTTATATTTTATATTAATTAGTTTTATGTATTTTTTTTTTTGGGCTACAATAATTAGAGTTTCCTTTATTTATTATAGAAAAATTCGCTTTTGGTTTACCAGTATTTTAAAATACGAGGCCGCTTCCGAAAACGTATTATGCTCATATGCAACTTTTGCATTATATTTAATTGCACACTCATAAGCGCATTTTTGAAAATATACAGCACCATATGTTGAATTTTGGAATAAACTAAAATTTTTACGTTACCGCGAAGTCTGCGGAGTGAAGTTGTGAGATCTCGTTTTTTAAGTAGATTTTAATTGCACACTTATAAGTATGTATTAAAAAATGTACAACGCCATTTGTTGAATTTTGAGATAAACTAAGAAATAAACTAAGAGATAGGGTATTTTTCATTTAAATTTTAAATAAGCATATATTAGCCTATATGTAACAAGTAATTTTTACGTGATGCGTGCACAAACAAACAGACAGACAGCCAAAAATTCCCCCAAAAAAAACATCTTGATGTGGTCTATTACTCATCTTAGTCCCACCAATTTTTTTTTTTGCAAATATCTTCAATGTACAAAGACGCTAACTTTACAGTTTTATTATACAGGTATGTTTAGAATACAACACCCACTATAATGTGCAGCCTACTTTGCGGCTCTCAGTGTCGTAAGAACTGATGTCACACGCTTTCCTTGGCGCAATACTACGCCTTGCTAAAAAAAGAGCAGGAGGCTTAATAAAGAACTTTTATGTCCTACTTTATATTTTCAATATTTCTACCAATATGCTCACAAACTTTGAGGGCGATTCCTACGAGTGCTTCTGAGACACTTATTAGTACGGGCCCTGATCTGACATTGATGTTCCAAGCAGGCAGCTTGCATCATCGTTTCATAAATCAGTGCATACAAGCATCTCAAAGTAAGAAATTGCTCCTAAGTGGCCGAAAATGCTTAAAATGATGCAATTTTGGTCTTACTTCTAGGAGTAGGAGTAAGAGCAATTCCTTAACGTTCTGAAATCACTCCTATCATTTTTTAGTATCACCTTCCTAGGAGTGATTCTGGGGTGCTTAAGTTAGTACGGGTCCTGAGCTTTAGCACTGCCTGTCCACACTGTTATGTGAAAGTGATCAGATGGGATTTGACTCTGTTCAGACTGGCAGCTGAAATCTGACACATTGTTGGACTATCTGCATTGGTTGTCATGGTAGCTATGCCAGAGGCTTGCATGCAGCAAGATATTTCCTCATATTCCACCTTCTCTCTGTATATTCCTTCTTCCTTTGCCAGGACGGATGCAGCCACCCAAAGTGCCATCAGACATTTCACTTAGTCCTCTGTCCGGGGACTACTGCACTCCATCTCCACACTGCGGTTAAACTAGGCGCTCTGTAGAAAGTTAAGTTACTGGGCTTTAGGAGGTCACAGAGAATCCTTCATCCGCTTTTGGCACTATTACCGCTGTGTATGTGATAGTCATGCCACTGAATATTTCATGCAGAAAAAATGAATTGTGTTTTAAGCAAGAGCATCATTTTCCCGCTCTTTTTTAATCATGGTTCCATGTCCATACCATGTGACTGTGTGGACTTCTGTGTCGGGGTGTGAGTGACACATTGGACGGTATGAAATCCGTAGAGCCTCCAGACTAAGGCGCATCTTTAAGAATCTGATTTCAAACTACTCTAAATGTTTTACTGTTTGAACAACATGAAGGCCAATCTACATATGCAGAAAATCAGATTTGGTGTGGCATGTCTGAACACTGTCCTTCCCTGGGGAAGCCGCCTCCTTTGCCGCCTCTGGCGTTTCTGTACTCCTTGCCCTAGCAGTCATGACGTTGTCTCATTAGCAGTCGGGAGCTCACGTTAGGGATTCCTCCTCCTGCACCACAGCACCAAACACTCGCTGAAGCAGCATGTGATCTTTCAGAGTGAAGAAGCAGTCAGTGAGAACAGATCAGCTCCTGTCGTACCGCTCTCCTCCGTCTTTAGCACTTCATCATGCTGCTAACATTCCTTGCCAACTGGCAGCTAGTGTTTGTTACAGTGCAGTAAAGGAGCTTATGGTCCTCTTTCCAGGGGGCCGAGGAGCCGAGCTGAGCACGGCCCGCACGCCTCCCCTTAGCGCTACAGCCATCGCGCTGCCTAGCATTTAAATCAACAGGATAAGAACGAGGGAAGGGATTCTGTGACATTGACTGTAATGGTTGCTGTTGGTCCTCTTCAGCTCTAAGGAGTTAAAGGAGAGCATTCTGGACGTTTAAAGCTCTCTCTACATTCAGAGTCTTCATTTCTCTAAACTCTAAAGTAACGTCTTCATGTTAGCCTTGTGTCTCATTTACTGTCATATTACACGTTTCAACTGGGACCTTATTCCTCATTACCTAGACATTTAGCTCTCTCTCTCTCTCTCTTTTACACACACACACACACACACACTCACACACACACACACACACAGCAGGTCTATGATGAATAACAATATTTTCACAGCTTCAAAGTCAATACATTCTTACCCGAATAAGAGACTCCATAGAAAGTTGGCCATCAAACACTGTGCGCATAGTGTGTGTGTGTGTGTGTGTGTGTGTGTGTGTGTGTGTGTGTGTGTGTGTGTGCGTGCGTGTATATGTGTGTGTTAGCGCTGAAGAAAAATCCACAAGGATACCGAGAACGATAAACAGTGTTTCTTTACACAATTCACCAGCCGAACAAATACCATCCATGTCAAAATGTCAAACACACACACACACACACACACACACACAAATCTCTCTCTCTATCCCTTTCTCAGATATCGATGTGTTTTTCTTCAGCTAAATAATACAATGCCTCACTCTAACCCCTCAGTGTCACAAACAATGGACCACTTTCACAATAAACAAGTTTTTTTTATTTTTTTTTTACAGTGTAAAACTTTATAGGTTTTTCTATCATTACGGGGGCTTTAATAAAGTTTACCCAGTTTAGGAGTACATTAGACCTAAATAACAAGTAACCTTTTAAAGATTTACTTGTATTTAATCAGATTTTCTCCCTAATTTAGTCGTAGCCCATTAGGCCACTCCCACTTCAAGGCTACACCTACCACTTAGGAAGGGCTGATGACTATCATGTGCTTCCACCACACCATGGCACACTACCACCTGCATCGCTTCAAACTGCTCGGCCAAGCACCGCTGCTTGGAGTGGAGTAATACGCTCTGGGAACAAGGTCCCTCCTCCGTGACAGAGCTTGGGCCAATCAGCTCTCTCCATGCCCCTGGCTGCGGGAGGCTAAACCATCACCCGGGATCAAGTAAGTAAGAAGTACAGTCTCCCGTCACTGGAACTATGAGGCCTGCACCCTGTTTCAGCAGGACCGCAGATCTCCTGCTGGCTATGACATCATTCCAGACCCCTCTCTGAATCCATCTCCATGAAGACATGGTGTGATAAAGGTATCGTGTTGTTTTGGGACTTACACGTCACAGACACAACTCTGTTACTGTTGCAGATGAATTACTATTCACATCAGGCACTCTGGAAAAGACCTGAAAATTCCCTCAGGTTCACTCTTCTTTCAAACACACTCTTTCAGCGTCTGTAACTTTATACCTGATATACCTGTACGTCTGTGAAGGTTAGAATTATTCTAGATGCAACCTGAAGTCCACCTATGCATGTGGCTGCAGTAATGAATCCAGACCTCAACACTTCTTCCTCATTTTCCTGTGACTGTGATAAAGTCCATTAAGGTGGCAGCAAGCTGATGACAAAGTCATCATGAAGCCACAGGTCTGGGGAAGTGAAGCAGCTTCGAAAGGGCTTCAAAAACAAAAATGCAGCCTTTTCTTTCTTTACTTCTTAGCCTTCTTAGAGCTGCCAGGCTCTCAGTTGAACAAATAGATGAGAGTCAGAGGGAAAATAAAATACCCCAAAGCGATATCTGACTCACACCACTGAAAGATAGCTACACTAGAACTGCAGAGGAGCTGGAGAGATAGAGGACACTGTCAGGAAGATAGCCGCGTGCGAAGACTCTCAGCCCAAGAGAAACTGAGAAGGCCAAATGCTCCGTCTGAAGAAAAGCAGGCACTGCCTTATCACAGGGCCAGTTCTTTGCCATGAAGCATGGTGGTGGTGGCATCATAGTTTTGGGAGGTTTTTCATCAACAGCTTGTAAAGTTCTAGTCAGAAGATTGTAAAAGTGTTTAGACTTAGTGAGGGCTAAAACACTGACAGTACTCGGTTAATTCCGTCTACTTCTTATATATCTTGTAGTTCACTAGTAACTTCTGGTCAGTTCTTACATTTCCCTGTGTACAGTATACTGACTGTATGTAAGATATACAGTAAACAATCACATCTACAACCTTTATCAGTGTTACTGTTTCTATTGCTGCTGGACATCTGAAATTTCCTTTGGTATAAAGTATCTGTCTATCTATCTATCTATCTATCTATCTACTACAGGTTTAAGTGTACTAGGTCTACTAAGGTTAAATGCCTCCTCAGTCCTCTCCATGATTCTCTTCCTTCACTGCCCACCTGCACTCTTTCTGACTAGACTATCCTCAATCTGTCACACACACACGTTCCGCGACTGGCACTAGGACCCGGAAGTAGTACGGTCGCGAAACAGGAAGCATAAAAGGAGACAAGATGGCGCTTCACACTCGCTCAGTCATTGAGTTTCGCCCATGTTGGTCCAGATTATCTGTCCACCAAATTGTGAGTACTCATTTTCTTGGGTTTGCTTTTCTGATTAGAATGTGTGTTTATAGGACGCGGGTTAAATTTTCTGTTTTTCCCTTGCTCCTCTTGTGTGAGAGTCCTTAGATAAAATCGCGTGGTTATCCTGCCTATTCGCTTACTTCCGCGTTTGGGTTTACCATCCACGCTACAAAGGGCTAACCGCTAGTGCTAAAGTCTTCCGATCATCCCGGTTAGTTCGTGACACACTACTGAAATAAACAGGATCTATCTCGTTGTGGCACGAGTTTTTCAACAATTTCAACATCCAAACTTAATTAAGATGATGTTATTGAGCTTGTAAGATTATTTTTCATCCTAGTAATCATCATCCTTCTCTTTTTCATCTTTCATCTCGACTCAAAATCTAAACGCATGCTTTTACGTAAAGATTTAAAGTAATTAAGGCTTAATTATTTTTCACATCTGGAGAATGGAAAATTCATTAGAAAGCACCCTGAACGATAGCAGCTGCCAGAAATGGCGTAAAAGATGATAAATGATTTGAAGAGAGGCGAGGAATGAGCGGAGCGCTCGCACCGTTCCGGAAATGTGTTTCCTGCCAAAACGCAAATTACTCTACAATGATCCGTCTGACAGAGAAACACACACCTCTGACAAACGGAGGGAAACAGCTCCACACGCATACTTAACGCTTAACAACAGGTGGTGGAAGAGAGAGAGAGAAGAACACATTCTTGTTTAGAAATCATGTAGCATGACTGCATTAGTACACACGTTACACACACTGCTTGTGAAAGATGGATTGTATCTTGCTTTAAACAGCATCTGCTATCGTTTCCTCACTGTGTGTGCAGGATTCAGAAGGTTTGGGAGAATAAGTGCACACGCACATACTGAATGGAAGATTCTTCTTTTACACATGTCAGTCAGGAAAGGAGGGTTTTTATCTTTTTTCAGTTGCTGGGTTAATGAGAGAAATATGAAATCCTGGTGAACATGTTGGTATGGAACCTGTTTGTCCAACATGGAAGGAACTCTTGGTGGGTTTCCTCCAGGTACTCCGGTTTTCCTTCCACAGTCCAAAGACATGCAGGTGAGGCTAAGTGGTGATTCCAGGATGTGAGTAAGTGTCCTGAGTGTCCCCCGCCGTGACCCTGGTAACCTGTCAAAGGAGTACCTCGCCCTGTGCCTGAAGACTCCTGAGATAGACTCCAGGCCTCCAGTGACCATGTACAGAATAACTGTCACAAACTAACCGGAATGATCAGAAGATCAGCTGCTTCCTGTTAAGCCATTCCTTATGTTTAATATTAAATTCAGTTAGTTTTAATCTATATTAGTTATTATCTATATCAGTTTTTACTATGGTCATTGCCGAACAGCAGATTTACAGATTAAAAAACTTATGGAAATGAGTTCCAAAAGTGTGAGGGAATATGTATATCTAATAATATCAGAATATCAGACCCTGAAATTATATTTATGCTCACGAACAAAATTCTTCTGGAATTTATGTGGCAAAACCCATACAGTATGTTGAAATATGACCTCATCGAACCAGTGCTGAATAAAGAAGCTGTCGAGTCCGGTAATATTCAGGGTGACGTTACAGTAAGGTATCACACAAGGGGTGAGTGGATTCATCAGTCAGAGTCAGACGCATGTGATAGGAAAACTCGGGTCTGCGTGGAGTGTGTGGGACTAGTCGATGGCACTGAACTACAGCACCACCAGCAGGGCGTACGCTGAACCGCGCCTCCCTGTTAGAGCTGCTGAAACGTGGGATCAGTTCTCTGTCTGACAGATGATTGCAACATGATTGCATTTTGGCAGAAATTGCATTTGCTGCCAGAACTGAACTCTTCCTTTCTCCCACTTCGGCTCATTTATCATGGTTCTTAAACCAGCCTTTATTTCTCACAATGCTGTCTAAATTTCAGAGAGGGGGGCACACGCGTAGCAAGCGATCATGAGTGTGTGGTTCAGGTGCTTCCTGCACACTGACACATCTTCAGAGGAGCTCTGGTTTATGCTATCTCATTATTCCTAAAGAAAAAAAATGAGTGTGAATTTTTATTCTGTGAGTGTTTGGTGAAGCCTGTGCAGTTTTCACTACAGACCCGGAAACGAACATCGTATCCTTGGGCTAATGCAAATGAGAAACGCTCCGAGCCTCACAGGCTTGCCTCTCACATCAGGTGCGAAATATTTCTTATTAAACAACATCCTCAAGTCTTAAGCAGCTTCGCCAGGAGGAATCGAGAGAATGCAGAAGATGAGAGAGGATGGAGGAGGAAATCTCAGCGGGGAAACACGGCGGGGGAGAGAGACGGACTGCAGGGAGAACGAGAGAGAGAGGAGGAGGATGGGAGATGGAGAGAAAGGGAGAGGTGTGAAAATGACCGGATGAATGGGTTTACAGAACTTGTAATGATGAGAGAACAGCGAGATAGAGGGCAGTGAATTAACATGTTAGACACGGAGTGAGAGAGAGAGAGAGGGGGGAGAGAGAGAGAGAGAGAGAGAGAGGGAGGCATGGAGAAGAAAGGCTGAGACGAGCACAGATGCTTTCTCTGTTGGAGGCACTGAGAACCTGCAGTCCCACTCAGCCACAGCCCCCGGTCTGTCCTCTTCCTGTCCATCAAGATTTAACCCTTTGAGAGCTGTGAGACAGACAGACAGACACACACACACACACACACACACACACTGCCTCCAGAGTGATACCGCTCCAGTTCTCATTCACAGAAAGAGGTTTAGTTTTATTGTGAAAACACAAAAAGGCCTTGGTTTATTAAACTTCACTGTTTACTTCCTCATCAAACTGCAGGACGGAAAGCAATAACACTAACACTGTCTGGCCAAAGAAACAGGAAAGGGCTAAAAAAATAACTAGTTATAAAACTGAAGCTGTGTTACATTTTTGCACAAAGGGACGAACAGGTCAGGGCTTTCGGACGGGACGCTTTCGGGTAATAACATGACGTTAATACGGGTGTTATATTGGCTCTGCTTCTTGGGAAGACTCTGTTTCAGGTTTGGTTTTGGTTAGTGTTCTCATCATAATGTTCTTTTTTGTTTAGAATGTAGTTATTAGGACAGTTCCAGCATTGTGAACGTGACTTGGACTCGTGTTGGTAAACTAAAACAGCATGGACATGCTGAGATCAGGAATAAAAAATCAACAAATCCTCCGTCATATTTAAGCCACATACCACTCAAGGTCATGCTGTTCAGCACTGATATTCAGTACAACAGTACAACCTCGAGTCACCAGTGTGATATCGCTTTTATACAACAGTTTCACAAACACCAGTTATTACCACGAGATTATGATTTGTTTCTTTATTTAACCAGTTATTTTGCCCCGCCCACACACGAGTGGTGGAGTTAGCGTAGACTAAAGGTGAGGAGAATAAACCATGGAGGTGGTGGACAGTCCTGAGAAACTCACCAGATCTACTTTATATTTACACTTATTACACTTTAGAGTATCAGCTCCGTTAACTTCAGGGTTCTGGGGTCCAATCCCAAATAGGGTTAAATGGAAAGCTAGTGCACTATGTAGGGTGTACACTCCCGTGAGGGATTAGGGATTCAGCCTTGTGTTAGACGCTAGTTAGCTTTGTAGCTGTAAATAAAACAACACGGATGGTTTAGAGGCGATTCACAACAACTTGGAAGCGATTACTGCAGAGACAGCGTGTTTAAGATGACTGTAACGGCAGGCCACTCAGTGCAGGTGCTTCTTGCACACACACACACACACACACACACACACTGTAGGGTGGGTCAACTGTGGAGGGGACGGGCCAACAGAACTCACCTGGGCTGGGGATCAAATTTTAATCCCATCAGTGAGCGTCAGCGCGTCATTTTTAGAGGCCACCACGCCCAACCCGGTGTCTGTCTGAATCTAAACTGACCTTTTATAACTAAACTAATGTGTGATGTGTGCAGGCTGTTGCAGATTAAGCAGATCCACACGCCAGTGTACCACCCGCAGGCCGACGGCCTCGTCGAGCAATTTAATTAGACGCTGAAATGAATGCTCCAGAGAGTGGCGGTCGAAAGCGGCCACAATTGGGAATTGCTTCATCCCCTTCGAGCTGTTATTCGAGCGGCACAATCTGCTCGGCGTAGCTGAGGAAGCCTGGGACGAGCAGCCTCCGCCCTTCAGGTCGGTGATTAGATTTGTACAGGAGCTTTAAAACAATATCAGTAAAGTCCTACTGTTAAACAGCAGGCGGTGCAGACCGAATTCAAGGCAGATCCGAGGTGGGCGATTGCGTACTGCTGCTCCTCCCCTGGGCCGGGCCGTTGATGCCCTGACCCCTCACCTTCACTCTCTGTGGTTCACAGGTCACACCGCACAACAAGCGAACGCAGATGCCCTCTCACGACGCCAAGCCCTGAACGGTGGGTGCTGTGGCGGCGGGCCACTTAGTGCAAGTGCTTCTCACACACACACTCTGCACACACCGCTAGGGGTGCGCCAACTGCACAGTGTGCCTAACAAGGGGCGGACCTACAGAACTCACCTGAGCTGGAGATCCATGTTCAATCTCACCACTCAGCGTCCGCACGGCCGTTCAAGAGGCCGCCACACCACATCCCCATGAGTGGTAACTTCCTCAATCTAAACTCACACACACACGTCTCCTGTCTCCACAGGGTCTCATCCAGAGGTTTATCAGCATTTTGGACCCAAGTTTTACAGTTTTTCCACAATCTCTGTAAATCTCGAAGACAGCTGTGGAAAGCATTACACTCGTACCATGAAAAGGCTCGAATGAATATTTACTCCCTATATTATATAAGCAGATGCAGTTTATTTAGCAGATCAGTACGGATTGGTAGGAACGCTGTAGATTACACACACTTTCTCCCTGTGGGAAGCCTGACCTTTGCATGGTATTGCCCATTAGTGTAAGATCATGTGACCGGTGTTTGAGCTGTTACTATAGAAATGATAATAATATTATTACGAGCAATTTAATATAAAAACTCATCGCTTACATCACACAGCCTGTAATAATTTTCCTAATCTGGGTGGGTTTCCTCCGGTTCCTCCGGTTTCCTCCCACAGTCCAAAAACCTGCAGATCAGGTTAACTGATGTAACCAAGTGTGTGTGTGTGTGTATGTGTGTGTGTGCCCTGCGATGGATTGGCACCCTGTCCATGGTGTACACCGCCTTGTGGCCCATGTCAACTGGGATAGGCTCCGCCCCCCGCAACCCTGAATAAATTGATATAGATAATGAGTGAGTGAGTTATAATAATAATAATAATAATAATAATAATAATGCCATTTCTGGATATTTTGTGGCATTTGGAAAAGAGATTTATCTACATTCTAGGTCCATAAGTATTTGGACAGTCACACACTATAGTTTTCATAATTATATCATTGCAATACACAGACTTTTCACCTTTTCTTTTTTTTACTTTTATTTGTCATAAAATAACTAAGAAACTTGTGTCACCTGGCCATCAGTCTGTCTATTAGTCAGGTCTCTTATTACTTTTGATTGTGTAAAACCAAAGTGACCTTTTAAATAAAAAACCTTAAGAGCTATAATTCCTCTACGCAAAACTATTGCTAAAAGTCAATTAATGCTGAAGTCAATCACATCTCCACATCGAATCCATTGTGAAGGAGTACAGGGGGAAAAACATGAGGAAAATTATGAAACTGTCCAACTACATATAGACATTGAGTGTATACAATGCCAAGAACATTTATTTGCCCTTTTCTGATTTTTTTTTATCTTTTTTTGCACACTTAAATGTTTCAGATCATCAAACTAATTTTTATTTTATCCAAAGATAACACACAGTAAATGCAAAGTGCCTCACTTGCTCTTGTGATAACTGGCAATGGGTCTTGTCCACTGGCAATGGAGGAATTTTGACCCGCTCTCCTTTGTGTGTTTGAGATCATCTAAATAGGATTTAAGTCCGGCCTTTCAAATATCAAAACCTTAATTTAGTTTTATGTTGTTGTTGTTTTGAGCCATTCAGAGGTGGACTTGCTGGTGTGTTTGGGATTGTCCCACTGCATAACCCAAGTGCACTTGAGCTTAAGGTCACAAACTGATGGCCAGACATTCTTCTTCAGGATAGTTTTGCTAGAATGCAGAATTCATGGTTTCGTTAATTATGTCGATGGGATTAAACGACTATGTATTTGCACTAGCTCATTACTAGGCACAATTAAACAAGTAGAGGACTAGTCAACTAGAGGTCTATGGTCAGGGCTCAAGTGGAGCGGGGGGGGGGGCATGCGGGGGATGACACCATCCCAAAAACCATCCCCTCTGTAAAACCACCACCCCCCCCCACCATCCCTTCATATTAATAACACTGTGTATTATGTAAAATTTGTCCAGAAAATAAAATATTAAAACTCTCTATATATGATCATCTCATTTTGTGAATAATGGAGATTAGCCAATCAGAATTCAATATTGTAACGCGCTGCTCACAAGCTCACGCAAGTTTGCATCATTTTTCACACTGTTCACATTTTCGCAACGGCCAAGAGAACAGCTCAAGCACAGCTTCTGACAGATTTTAAAAAGAAGAGAACTGAAGGTGTGATACACACACACACACACACAAACACACACACACACACACAAACACACACACACAAATCCTCAAAGCGAAGAGACGAAGAAAACCAAGGATTCAGTTTAATACGGGAGTTTACAAAAAGACGAGTTCTTTACACAATTTGTGTTTCATTCTCAATTTAAAGAAGAGGTTTTGTTTTTTCATTAGACTTTGTGGCTTCACCGAAATGCTTGGGTACAAAAGGCTCAAAAATAGATTTTTAAATGCCATAATAGTAATGTAATGATTTGTGTCTGTGTAAAAGAGAGAGAGAGAGAGAGAGAGAGAGAGAGAGACTGGTCATACAAATCTACAGTACTGTAAAAATTAAATGATTTAATTCTTATGTTTCAGTAGATTTTTATTCTACTCCTATAATCCTCTCCAGATGAAAGCCATGGAAATGATCGAGTGATAGTTTTGACAATTGCATGTTTAAGTGTATGTGTTTAATTAAGCTTAGATTTTGTTAATAAAGCTGTTCTTAAAAAACTAACAAATCATTGTGTATGGTTAGTGCACAAAAAATCATAGTAATTCATTAATTAATTCTTGACCCCCCCCCCCCCATAGATAGAGATCTTTAACAGTATAATGCTAATGAGAACTACATCCTGGGAATGTTTCATTTCATTCCTTATTGATCTTCGTATCTATCCTTGTGGAAAGTATCCTCGGCCTCTGATCCTCCTACACTGACACAAGGTCATGCGAGCTCAGGCTCCAGCTCCACACCAGTGCGACCCGGGCATCCCTGCGTCCTTAAACGCTGTAACCTGATACATGTGTTTAATACTTCACTACCATTTCACTCCTGTGATTCATTTCCTGTCAGTGTTAACAGCAGAGTCTATAAAAGCAGTCGGGCCATTGTAATTTGTAGCCTGTGTGCAGCTGTTAAAGTGAGCAAGCAATAAAACCGCCTTGAAAATAGCCACGCCCCCAATGAGTTTCAGGACAAAAGACCAGCAGGTGAGTTTTATTTTGCAGCTTCAACACAAAAAGGATCCTGAAGCACTGCGATGATGGTATGGGTTAAATGTTTAAGGTGACCTTAGACATCGATGCAGGCTGTCAATCAGCACCCACAAAAAAAAAAAAAAAAAAAAAAAAAACTCAGTTGTGTTGGACTAATGGTACTTAGTTATTAACCTAGTTAACCCAGTGTAAGTATGTATCCAATTATGTAAACATTAAAGCACTTTTTGTAAGTCGCTCTGGATAAGAGCGTCTGCCAAATGCCTAAATGTAAATGTAAATGTAAATCAGCAAAGCCGATCAGTCAATGACGAGAGAGAGAGAGAGAGAGAGAGAGAGAGTCATCCCTCCCTGTAATGAGGAGGCTCCTCTGGCCTGCAGGGTGTGGACATGGACCAAAGCCCAATTACTGAATGTAATTAAAGCCTGTGTTCGTTTAAGCCACCTACAGTCCAACCGTCTGCTTCTCTTTTTTTTTCCTCCCTTTCTTTCCTTCTTCTCTTTTCTCATTTCCTCTCTTCGCTAATCATCCGTCTAGAGTCTAGAGTCTGATGTCCCCCCCGCATTCAAGCTCATTACTGGTAATGTGATTAATGAACATGATACATCTATCAGAAGCCGTGCATTTAACGTGTGTTTTTCTAAACGAAAAAATAAATAAATAAATAAATAAATAAAAATCCCTCCGACCTGTTGTTTTACTTCGAACCATGCTCATTTATTTTCATGTGTACCTGTGTGTGCGCACACACCCACACACACACATACATTCACACCAGCACAAACTGTTCCACAACCACAATATTTTATAACCACATATTGTTTATGTTTGTTTTTTATGATTTTAAATATGATCTCGTATAAAAATTTAGCTCGCCTTGCCACCAGAATTTGTTCTGTGCTTGTAAGGCCGTCGCTAACGAACCGCACAGGGCTAGCGTATAGTTCATAAGACTAGGTACCCTGCTATGTTAGTTTGGGATGAGTGTAAAATCAGCTGGCTCTCATTTGGGATTTACCTTGAAACAGGAAGTGACATCACTCACCAGTCTGCGCTGGCACCATCCACAGATGCCGCAAAGTGCCACGAGCCACACGACGCACACGGTTAGACCGACTGACACGAGGAAAACCCCCAGGGACAGGGAGCCTACAGAGAGAAAGAGAGAGAGAAAGTTTGGTTTAATTTGCATTAACATCGCAGGATGCTTTACACTGACGCTCCAGCATGTGCAGGGTTTAATGCTAAATGCTACAGCTAAAGCCTGAAGGTCATTATATAACACAACTCAGCTAGTGTATGGTGTGTGTGTTCATATCCTGGACGAGGACAAATGACCGTTTACAGCCGCTAACACAAGGCTAGTTACAGCTAGCGTGGGATTTGATTAGTTCAGCTTTGACACACAGACATCTCCATAACTCTATCTGTGATAAACTGTCCTGTACAGATGCACATCAGCGCTGTTAGCGTGTTCTAGTCATAGCTGCTGCGCTACATTTCGGTGATTTACGCTGACACAGCTAATTAGCACACCTAATATACAATAATTAGCATAATTAGCACATTAGCATAAGCTCACTCTGTTATAATGTGTGTATTATAGCAGGGCTGTGTATACGATCCAGTGTGTGTCATACAGTGTGGAGCAGATGACAGCAACAGACTGAGGTGAGCTTTAATGAATTAAATAATGCAGATATGCGTCAGACGGTTAAAGTCAAACTGTATTTATATACAAGATAAACTGTAGTTCTCTCTCTCTCTCTCTCTCTCTCTCTCTATCCAGGCTTGTGAGATGAGAATTCACTCAGATTTCAGACGCGGCTCTGATGAACATGCTGATGTTCACTTGTGTTTAATCAGAGTGAAGAAAAGAGAGAATGATTTGCAACGTGGGAGAAACAGGAGATGAAAGGATGAAAGCAGATTTCACTCTTTCTTGAGAAAAGGGAAAAGCAGGAAACAAAAAGGAGGAGGTGGAGAAATGAGAATGAATTATTTCTGGAAAAACACACAAAATGGAGATGTAGTGAGTTATGGTGGGCGGAGGAAGGAGCCAAAGTGTGGGTGAGACCTTCTTTGGGACGGATGGGAGTGTCTGACAGCTCTCGGAAATTCTGCTCTGATAATGAAATGAGAAAAAAATTACAACGAGAGAGAGAGAGACATATGGAATAAAACAAGCCTAATTTTTCTAGTTGTCTATAAGCACACTCAGGCTGCTAGTGGTGTCGTAAGACAATGCTAAATATGTTAAATATTTTTAAAAACATAAATAAATTCAAGTGGTTAGGTACAAATTAGTCTTATACAAATATAACAGTAGTGATTATCTTTAGTTTGTAGATTTAAATGGTGACTATTCTGCATGTTCTCAAGTGGAATTTGGTGTTCCACAGGGTTAACTTTTAAGCCCACTGCTATTTTTATTTTTTTTATGCTATTTTTCTCTTTACATACTTCCTCTAGGCAAAATAATTATTAAGTATGTTATTATTTTGTTCGTCCACTGTTATGCTGATGACACACAGTTATATGTCTCAGCAAAGCCAGACGAGAAAAACCAGCTTAATAAAGTTGAGCAATATGTGAGGGACATAAGAGACTGGATGCTATCTTTCTGCCTAATCATGACAAGACAGAAGTTCTGGTACTAGGACCACATATCTAGTACCTAGTACAATTTCCTTTTGAGTCTGGTACTGTACCTCTCAAGGTTTTCCCCTATCACAATCTCTAGGAGTTTTTCGATTGTCACCATCGCCCTCGGCTTGCTCATCGCAGTAAGACTGGGTTGACATGTCTCACAATTTCTTATACTGCAAAATATGCTAACATAGCTGGCTAATACTAAAATAAAATGTTAGATTAAGCTAACAAAGATTGTGTGACAGATTACATCACCCATGGGATGCACCAGACAAACAAGTCCAATCCTCTTTTATCCCCAGCCCGCACTGCACCCACAGAACGCTCTGCCATTGTCCTGGTCCCAGATACCACAGCACCCCCCACAGGCCATGCAGAGCCGGTCCCCTTAGGGGACAGAGCCACCCAGATGCATGCACAGGGCAAACCCAAAGCTGGGTGGTTTTAACCTTATGGCTGATGGGTGTACACGACACAACAGTCACTGTGTTATCTGGCCTAAAGTTTATATTGCAGGAGTGATGAGGAACCATCGGACAGATTTACCCACCACCTTTAACTTTGGCTAACTGTTGCTATGCAGAAGCTTTGTTGTACGTGACGATGATTTGATGTGTAACCTCTAATAAAGATTCTGAATGTCCAGTAGTTGGCATGAAAAAAGCTGAGTGTGGAATTCTTTCATCCTTCAAGCAAAGAGAGAGAGGGGGGGATAAAAGAGGAGTCTGTCCTCTAGAAAAGATGCTCGAAAAGATGCTTTTGTATATCAAATCAATGGAGTTAAAAAAATGTTTTTTTTTTAATCTGGTCGAGATTCCACTTACAATTAATAATGTTAACAGTAATAATAGTAATGAAGCGTTCTGTATTTATTTATAGATATAAGGTTGTATAAGGGCTGACGATCTTCCCGGGTGAACTCAACATGAGCAGACTGCGCCAATCAATATCCATGTTTATTTATGTGCTGAGTGGAGACACGGCAGACTCGCAGCCTCGGCCGTCTGCAGTAACCCTGAGGCAGAGCTCTGCTGCTGAGCTCCAAATGTAACATACAATACTTTAAAGTTTTACTAGCTGGAGTACACACACACACACACACATCACAATGGAAAGTGTATCTTGTACTGTGTGTTACCCTACTAATATACAGTAATGCGTAGTGATGTATAACATGAGTAAATGTGATGTCATAAGAGTTAAATGAATTAATAATGGACCACGAGTTTTACCCAAAACTGTGTGCAAAAATACTTAAGTATTGATCATACTTTAACTTAAAACCCAAGCGGCACAGATCTGTTCCAGCAGCACAGCATAGGTCGTTGATGATTTATAAGAAATACATGCGCTTGTATGGAAGCCTTGCAGGTGTGTGTTAACGGGGAGGCTTCAGACTTCAGACTGTGTATTTGGGTTTTCAGATACAGTATGTCAGGCAGAACAAATAATCATTAGTTTTATGATGCATAAATGTGGAGCATATTATTTGTATTTTTTTAAAGCAACTGAAAAAAACAATAAAAACACGTGATCATTTGAGTATCTGTGATCATTTGAGTATCTGTGCTATTTTTTGCCCATGTGACCCATGTTTCTATAGTTGGTTAAAATTAAATAAAATTCAGTTCATCATATTGCCTATTTTGTGCTAAACAAAAGCATATGTCACTATATACTGCACGATATATTTTTCTCATATTGTTTAGAAACATATAATACAAACATAATATGATAGTATAAATATTTTATATTATAAACATATATTAGCCCTGGCCCTTCGAGTGGTGCAGTGGTAAAGCGCTCACCCTATCATACGAAGATCGCGAGTTCGGTTCCCGGGTGATGCTGTAACCTCTCGCAGCCGGAGGTCTAGAAAGAGCTGATTGGTCGAGCTCTCTCAGAGGGAAGGGATGAGAGGTACTCGTGCTCCCACATTTATCACGGCTCTACAGCCAATCAGGGGCATCTGTGAGCTCGCGCACGCAGAAGGAGCGGCTAGCGCTTTCCTCCGAGTGTGTTACAGTGCGTTTTTTTTTTTACAGATAATGGCTAAAATGCTCTGAGCTTTTTGTATTTTTTATTGTGCTTATTCCAAATTAAATCTTTAATTATTTTCATTATTTAACAGCTTGTTTTAGACAGTTTTTCTAATTACAAGCCTTAAATTTTGTATTCTATTGGCAGATCACGTTCCATCTTTGTCTCCTATAATGAGAAATTGAAATGAATCGTCTAAAATTAGGTTTATTAATCTTATACATGGTTTACTCTAATCTTTTCCCCCTTGCTAAGAAGTTGTGTTTTTTGCTCGCCATTTATGGCATGATGTGAAGGTTCCTATACTGCCGTGTTGATATGTATATAAGGGCGTGGTACAGTGTGTACATGTGACCTGAAGAATTATTCGTGTATAAATCACAGCTTGGTTCATCACGAGTCTGATCCAGGATTTCTTTCAAACTCTCACTGCACAGTGAAGGAAACTGTCCAGTGTGGCCGCTCTGCTGATAATCACAGCACTGGAGCACTGAAGATACAATATTATATATGAATGATAATAAAATGTACCGTAAAAGCAACGTGTAAATCTGGAAAGCCAGAGAGAAAGCCAGGAGGGACCTGAGAGGAGACAGCTTCATCATCGCGGAGACAATACTTCTCTCAGGGATCGAAGTTTATATGGCATGTTTATTATTACAGTAATTTATGACCTCCACCTACTTAAAGTGAGCTGTAACCCAGGCGGATGACTGAGTGCTCGGTTTATCCACTGTAACGTCCCCGTGAAAGGCCTCCCCAGTACGCTCCCTCCGTTTTATGAAGTCTTCCTGGAGGTCTGGTGAACTGCGAACCTGACAGTTAATGTGATTAAGCCAATTATCCTGATTAATGCGATTAATGCCATACTCTTCAATTGAGATCTTTCTTTTAGTCATCACATAATAACACGTGTACCAGGACTAAAATATTCACAACAACCCAGCTTAAGGTCTTACTGTAGGCTGCTATTACCAGATTATTTAAATCTTTCCCAGGTTATGATTTGCACATTATTATATGATGAATATATACTGGATGTAATCTGGCCTAGTGACTTTTTTCTCTTTTCAGGATAAAAGGCACAGTGTCTGGTCTAGAACAGAGGTGGAAGGAACCTGAGAACATTTGCTTCTTTACTGTACTTAATATTAATATAGTATTAAGAGATACTTTTACTCCACTACATGCTACAGCTAATACATGTACTTTGTGCTTCACTACATTTCCGCACGGCGTTGTGTTACATGACCAGAGCGGCTGAGTGTTATGAGTAATCGTATTTCCTCTGTGAAGGGTTAACCATGCAGCAGGTGTTTGTAATCAGAAGTGAAGACGGTTACAGACCGTCAAGCATCACATCGACCCAATCGAGAGAGAGAGAGAGACGTGTACTGGGACTTGACTATCATGTACGTCTACAGAGAGCTAATACCTGCTCAGTATTTTTGACTTGTACTCAAATGTTCAAAAAGGTATGATTTGTACTTTTTCCGCATGTAGTAATGTTAATGGAGAACTTCTACTTTTACTTCAGTACCATTTTCCCCAGGGTGTCTCTACTTCTGCTCAAGTTCAGGCTTTGTGTTCTTCACTCAGCGCTGGTCTACAGAGACTCAGAGACAGAGCGAGACCTGGGACCTGCACGAGAGACAGAACCCAGCAAACACACTACAAATCACTCATAAGTTTATCCTCCTTTGAGCCCAAATGGCAGCGCGGTTAGCCAGCTGTGTGTGATAACGTTACGTTTAATAGCGATAATAAGACGACTGATGGAACACCACCAGGTGCTGAACGGCAGGTTTCGTTAGAAAAAGCTTCTAGACGGAAGTTTGAATAAAACCAGAGTTTGTGCTCGAGCCACCTTTGAGGGAAACTATTTTATACAAGAACAATTTTGTTTGTTTGTTTGTTTTTTGCTTATTAGCGAATAGGCAGCTCCGAGCGCTTCAGAGCCGCGTTACTCCATCTCATGGTTGTTTTAACACACGAACGATCCTTCACTCCTAACCTACATATCGTCCTACGGTGTTGTAGAATTTGTCATCATTTGCGTGTTTAATCTTTCACACACACACACACACACATTAGTGCTCTGATTATCATTGGTCTTTTGGCAGACATAAGTTATTAAAAGGTAAACTGTTTCCTTAAAGTATCTGTCTCCGTCTGTCCAAACACAAGCCTTTGGATATTAAATCCTAAATCATCTCCTCTTTTTTTTTTTTTTGTAATTAGCTTCTTCCTGTGTGCAGCATTTTTTTTTTTTTTTTTGGACTTCATACAAATTCACAAGCTATTTAGAAAACGCCCGACCGAGCATTCACTTGTGGAGTGTGTATTTCCTTCTTTCTTTTTTTTACATAATAGCAATAAAAAAAAATCCAAATGGATTTTCATTTTAATGACCTTAACTGGTATAAATCTACTCAAAGCAATCCTTCACACTTCACACAATCCTTTTGCATTTTCAATGTCAGTAAGGGAGCTGTCAATCAACCCGAGTGGGTGGGACTTTGTGTGTGTTTATTTATGAGATCAGATCTGCAGTGGGTCAAAAGTTCACATGGATTTCCTTGAGTATTTAATGCTATCGATCTTGAAACTCTTGTAGTCTTCTTCCACAGCCTCCTCACTAGAGAGGAGCTGAAATGTTTTCCCAGGTTCCTCCTGAAGAAACAGGTGTGTTGTGGACCTCCTCACTCAGACAGTACAATCACCTTCTCTGGGATTTTCTCAGGTTTTTCAATACTAACATTTATTTAACCATTGTGTTCCAGCTTTAGAGGTTTGCTTGGGCTTGGTGTCCTGCTGGACGACGCTACTGTGACCAGGGTTTCATTTTAATGGCTGATATCTTCATGTATGCCTTTTGTAATTGAAGAGCTTTCCTCCACAGCACTGCTGATCTCCTATAAAGCATTAAATGGTCTCGCGCCGCAGTACCTGAGCGAACTGCTAGTGTCTTACGATCCGCCACGCCTACTTCGATCAAAGGATGCAGGCTGCTTGTCAGTACCGCGTATTATTAAAACTACAGCAGGGGGCGGAGCTTTTTCTTACAAAGCCCCAAAATTATGGAATAGTCTTCCAAATAGTGTTCGGGACTCAGACACAGTGTCAGTGTTTAAGTCCAGGCTAAAAACCAATTTATTTAGCCAAGCATTTTTATAAATAGATTTGCCTTAGGTAAAGGAGCAGATCTGGGGGACTCATGGACGTAGAGTATTATGGTGAACTGGTATGTTTGGATGCTGTCTTCCTCACTCTCATTGATCACTCAGGTTTGCTGACGGTGAGGTGATTGGTTGCCTTACATGTCTGGAAGCCCTCATGTTTGTGTTTCCTTCTGGCTCTCCCTTTTAGTTATGCTGTCATAGTTAGTCCTGCCGGAGTCTCTGCTTGCACTCTACAGTTAATATACATTCACATTTTACATTGTGTGACTGTGACCATACCTAACTGTTATCTCTCCTTCTCTTCTTCTCTCTCCTTTTCTGCTCTCTCCTCTCTGGGGGACTCATGGACGTGACACCCCTGGGATGTGTGTGGTGACTGGGGACGGTTCCACTTTACCATGAAGACAGTCCTGTCCTCGGCTGATACAGACAGCTGTTCTCTGAGGACTCGTGACTGCAGACACTCGAGAGTTCAGGACTGGAGTCGCCCTCGGCTTGTTCATTAGGGACGATCTGATCATTCTGATTCATACAGATTTCTTTATACTTTTCGAACTCATTTCCATAATTCATCGATTCTGTAAAGCTGCTTTGCAACAATGACCATTGTTAAAAGTGATATATTAAAAAAAAACAATATAATTGAATTGAATTGGATTGAATCCCATCCACACTTCTTATAACACAGTCGGGATGTTTTTTACGACGGTCCTGGAGTAAGAACGAGCTTATTTCTGGCACAGCAATCCTTCAGGCCACGGCACTTGATGCCTCCAGCTCCCTTACCAATTATTATTATTGGGCACAAAAAAACTTGCTTAATCATTTGCAAAGACCGATATATATATATATATATACATAAGGAGTGACTCCGTGCTTCACCAAAGGGAGGAGGGAAATAATATAAATTGCAGGAGAAATGGAGACAGGCATGAAAGAAGCAGCCGTGAAGCCCTGACAGAGGGAGAGGTGGAGGAGGAGGACGTATTTCAAACAAGTATTTGAAATCTCTGAATATCACACACACGCACACACACACACACACACACACAAACAGGTGCAGGAGACGTGGAGAAAGAGGAAGAAACCTTGGAGTTAGTCTTTCATTAAGGTGAATGTCTCCGTTCCCCTCTCGCCGCTCGGTTTCGGCTTCCTACGAGCGTGGGTTTACTTGTTGGTTAAAAATGAGTCAGGAGAGGGAAAGTGCTCTATAACACGACGCTGCTGAGCTGCTGTGAGTCACTCAGGTAATTCTGTAATAGTGATTCACAGCCAGCGCCGTGTCAGGGGTGGCGGCTCGGAAGTGCTCCGAAATCCCTATGCATACATCATAGGGCGGCCCAGACGCACCGAGCCCGGGAGCAGGAGGGGTCCGGCTCGCACCGTCCTTGGCCAATCAGGGTGCGGGAAAATACGACTCTACATAAAGCAAGAGAGTGATCCTGTTGAAATTATTCCCGTTTTAACTGTAATTTCATGTCCATACCTATAAATTAATTTACTGTGATCGTGCCGAAACACTTGTGCATTTCCAAGGTGACTCAGTGGACGAGACACTGTCTAACGCACTGCTAAGAGGCGGAACAGGAAGCAATAATGATCCAAAAGCTCACAGATAACCATAAATACCTGTCGGTTGTACAAAGGCTAATCTGCTCCCGGTGTGTACACACCGCACACCACACAACACAAACATCCCGTGAGTTCTTCCTCACACAGCTCCATCAGAACACCGAGTAATGAGCCGTAACAAGACTAATTACACAGAAGAGATGAGGAGCTCCACACTGGTACAGACAGTGATCAGAGAGTGGCCGAGCTGGAGCGGAGACGGTCTGGCCGGGTTTCCTCCTCGCTCACACAACCAGCGCGCGGATGAGCTAGCCTCGACCGCCTCCAGGAACAGCACTCAGTACACCCTGTCCCAGGGGCTGCGGGGTGAAGCTTTTCCCTTCAACAGGTGCCGAGACGTGAGCGCCAAGCGCAGGATCCGCGCAGACCGGCGGCGTTACGCGGGAATAACACCAGAACAGAGTGAATAGAGACGAGACGGGAAGGAAGGAGTCAGCTGTTATTCTCGGCTGCACCTGTTTCCAGCTCATCAGGTGCTTCTCTCGGTCTCTCTCACACACACACACACACACACACACACACACACATATTCAGTCTAATCCTGCATTCCTACGGTCTAATGTGTTATACAACATGCATTAAATCTGACAAACACAAATCAGAAGCTCCAGGAAACGAGTGTGGAAGAGAAATGTGTGGGTGAACACACAAGCCACAGAGCACACCTCTATTCATTTCTCTCATTTCTCATGGAGATGGACGAGAAAAGGAGGGAAAAAACTGGTGAAAAAAAGATAATGTTCAGATTATTGTATAAGTGAAGTTATATGTATCTAATTTACCTTAAGATTATAACCAATCACCTGCTGTAGGGTCACGCCATGACTGATCTGTAGGTGGCGCTCTGGGGTGTGTGGAGGTAATTAAAGAATTCATTTATTAATTATTTATTTAGTAGGTCATATGGTACATGAGATTTCTTTAACCAACGTTCCAGAAATGTGAGTCTTGGCCACTAATTAAATAAATTACACTGTTAATCTCATTATTATAGATCATCACATATAGGTAACACACAGGAGTGTTAGTAGTAGGAGTAGTTTGTTTTATAGCCAGACAATTTTGCTAGTTTTAGGAAATTATCCCTTGAAAGGAATAAAACTCTCTGCCAATAGACGATGTTTTAGTTTCCACTTTAGTAACATTTGACTATAAATATTACATCTTGTATTTGGGTTATGAACTTATTTTAAGAATTACAGACGGGTTTACAGACTAGATTCAAGAATATTTCATCTGCTAAGACGACGTGTGTCTGCACATCTGAACGTGGCTAAAAGTGAGCCTCATTGTCTGATCGTTGTTTCAGTTTCTCCTCCAGCACCCACAGAATCTAGGACCTTTTGATTTGATCATGTGACAGTGAGTGTTTTTCAGGACGCTGACTCTACATAAAGACTGCGACACGTCATGGAGCCTTCATGAACACTACACCAGACCCCACGGCAGAAGTTGGCAGCTCAGCGAGCTTTCCGGCCCCTGGGCCACAGCGACAGCGGTGATAAATGGCTTAGTGTCAATTCTCATCGGCCTTTCTTCCAGCTGCTGCTGAGAAAGCCCTGACAGCTTTATGACAAATCAGTGACATCATTACTTTGAGTCTAAAGAGAAGTGGCTCTGGTGAGCAGATCTTTGTTGTGAAGAATGAAGCGTCCTTGACCACCAGAAGCGATGATGTGGGGCAGAGAGCACGGCAGCGAGAGTGGCTCATGGTGACCGCGAGATTAGTTTTTGTATAAACATCATGACATGATAAGGAGTGTCCGTAATCACAGCGAACAGCACGCAAGGCAAATTAATATTAATAAAGTTTAAAAAGTAAAGACGTTTATATGGAAATGGGCTATGACCCCATCCCAGCTGTAATCTAACCCAGTGTTCGCA
The DNA here is from genome assembly GCF_024256425.1 of Clarias gariepinus. Classification (NCBI taxonomy): domain Eukaryota; kingdom Metazoa; phylum Chordata; class Actinopteri; order Siluriformes; family Clariidae; genus Clarias; species Clarias gariepinus. Next base: position 1,807,090 of record NC_071114.1, read on the forward strand.
GTAGAGCATGTGGATTTATTTTAGACATTGTTTGTTTTGCTGTTTGTTTGTTTGTTTTTAAATAAACATATATAGGGCACAGGATTGTACAGTATACGTATATGTCCTTTTATTCAGCACAAAATAGGCAACATAATGAGCGGACTTTTATTTCATTTTAACTACAGTAACTATACAAACATGACAAATAAATAAAATAATAAATTCAGGCATAGGCCAAGAAATAGCACAGATATACATGATCATGTGTTTTATATTGTTGTTTTTATGACCAAATAATAATAATAATAATAAGAAGAAGAAGAAGCTAATTTTGAGAGTTCTACATTTTTCAGAAGTTATTCGCATATTCTGGTAGTGGTAAAATTAACTTGTTATAAAAGTAATGATAACTTTTGTTCTACCTGATATATCCGAAAACTTAAATACACTGTTGAAGTCTGAAGCCTCTCCGTTAACACCACGGCAAGACTTCCATATGAGCTCATATCTCTTTTTTTAATCATCATTGACCCATGCTGTGACCCTGTCTAACAATTCTCTTTCATGTGAATATAACTACAGCAAACTAAACTAACATAAACACGTCAGACAGAAGGCTAAAACTGACTGATTCCTGAGGTATTACACCGAGCAGCAAACGATCAGGACCAATAACGAAGGGCGTTTGATTGAACCCGACTCTCCTAAACGTCCTGGGCTTCTGCTGGTAAACACTAACGGTCCTGGAACAAGACCAAGCACACGGCAGCGCTCGCTCTCGCTGTAAGGCATTCAGACGTTCAATTACCAGCTTCAGTCTCTTCGCCTTCCTCCAATTTCTAAATCTAATCTTCTGGACTCTGGTGTTCCTGAGGGCTTCTTCATTAGGATTTTCTGATTGCAGCAGCACAGAATGCAGGTAATTACTAATGTGAAATCACAGAATCATTAAATAAATTGCAATCTTTGTTTTCATAACTTTTTTTCAATAAATGTGTGTGTGGTGATGAATAGAGGAAGGGGTTTGCCATCACAGACCTTTCAGTCATGTGCTCAGAACATTCCTGATGTCTTTCGCACTTCCCTTCATGTCTGTTGGAGGTTTAGAGCATTCTGAATAGCACCAGCACTTCTCCATTATTCGCTTTGTCCACGCCTGCCTCGTTCAGGACCTCAACACCAACCTGACGTCAGAGTTTTGGCCAGAAGCTAATCAAACTGAGCATGCTCCAGTGGCAAGGGCAACAAGTTCATGTTTTTTTTTTTTCTGCTCTGAAGAAGACGCACGGCAAGCAGACACAAAACCAGCATACACAACTGATGGTATGAACCCTCCACACAAGCACAGCGTGGCTTAAAGGCACTGCGACCTTGACTCAGATGCAGTAGGTTAGAATCATCCTTTTATTCAGCGTTTAGTATAAATGCTTAAACAAAAGCTTTTCTGCTTGCGTTTGCCTCTTAGCCATATAACAATGGAGCTGCACAGTATTACAGTACTGAGCTTTTTGGAAAATTTATGCTCGGATCATATCATTATCCATAGTCCTTATTGGCATGAGAAAATGTCTGGCAGCCTGACAAAACCCTCCTTATGTGGACATGTCTATAGAGTACAGTGGAACCTTGGATTACGAGCATAAATCCTTCCGGAAGTGGGCTCGTGTTCCAAAACACTCGTAAACCAAATTTAATTTTCCCATAAGAAATAGAAACTCAAATTTTTTTTTGAATCTTTGCTCGTCTTGCAGAACGTTTGCAAACCGCGTTACTCGTAATCTGAGGTTTCACTGTACTGTAAAAAAGTCTTGTTCCAACCACATCAGCATCAGCATCAGCAGTTACTAATCACCACCCGATCATCTGTCATCATCTGCACCTGTTTCCCACTTCCAGGACTTAAGATGGGTGTTTGTTATGCTTAAACGATTCATAGGACAGTGTGTGGCTTAACAAACAAAAAGCATTCCTCTGAAACTGCTCAGGTACAGGGGCTGGACTGAAAATAACGAGAGACACAAAAGTCCTTCACAGGAAGCCTGGAGAACTATTCCTCCAAACTTCATTAAAAAATACAAGAAGGTCTAGAGCCTTATATGCAACAGTTAAAGAAATAAAGGGGGGCCAAAACTTTACAACAGTACTGTGTTCGCACATATAGACACGCAGAAAAATAGGAAGAATTTAGGGATTTTAATTATTCAAAATTATTAAATTAAATTAAATTTTAAATGTGAAATTAATATATTTTAGACGCAGTAAACATTAAGTGAAATATTACGAGCTCCTATATTTCTGACCTTTATGAGGCAGGGGCATCGGGAATCCCTCGCTTAAATGGTAAATACTCGCCTGCTTACAAAAAGCGTCACCATACCTTATCCTCATATGTTGGCTATTAAGAACTGGTATATAGCTGTTGTAGTCTGAACAAGGATATATGCTAAAGGTCATAAGGGACATTAATTAAGATAATTCCAGATGATCATTTTAAAAGGGAAGTAACCAATTTCCTGGAAAAAAACTGGTAAATTTACAGAAAGCTCTAGTGGTGTTTTATTATACTGTATATATTTTAAATTGTGTTACATATTTTGAGGTTGTGCTGTATGTATGTATACCAAGAAGAGCCTCCACCGTGTACCCAGTCTCATCCTCTACATGCATGATATAACCAGGGAAGGTGTCAATAGCCCACTTTTTTTTAGATTGTCTTGGATTAATGAGGTTCTGTGACCTTTTAACAGGTTGAATGTGCTGGGTTAGAGAGATGGAGTACCCTAATAGCTCCTCACTCATTTTCCACCATTTCTCTGAGTACACTGGTCATTAATGAATGCCTGGACAGACAGGGCATTAACCAATCTCTGGGGCATTACCAGGTATGCATAATGACATGATGCATGATCTGGATTTCCTCAAAGCTTCACTGAATTCTGCTAAGCACTCAGGAGCAGTCTGTCTGTAGACATGTTGGCTAGTGTGACTCAGCGGCAGTAAATGGATTAGGTCCACTTCCAGTGGAGAGTTAGTTGGTGTGAAGTCATCGCTTATTGGGTAATAAACCTTACACCAAGTAGTTATCTTTCCAGTGCTTGGACATTGGAATAAAGGCTTTTAGTGGTGCCATCTGTGGAGCTACTGGCCACCCCAATGATGATGATATGCACTGGAAGAAGAAGAATAGCCCTGTCTGAATGCTGGACCAAGAGGGAATTTGGAATTGTTTGAATAAAACTGCACAGAGAAACACTAAAGCATTGAAGAACAGGATCAGATCGCATGGAACAGATGGAAAGATGCACTTTCCAGATCATTGGGTTGGACTAGACCCTGTGGAGATAGGACTGACACATCATAGGTCATAAAAGGTTGGGTACGAGCTGTGGAGAGGTGACAAGCTCACTCTGTGCATATGGTTCAGTAGTGCCTGCCTGAAAGCGTCTGAAACAGGTGGTTGCCCGGATGGGTGGGGTCACTGGCAATGTTCTGGCCTTGCATCTTCACCCTGGTGGTGAACAGTTAATTAATAGGTGTGAGCAGCTATCTAGTGAGATTCTCAGCAGTGTGCATTACTTGTTCTAATAGATTTTTGAGCTAAGACTATGAAGAAGAACATGAACATGATGGATCCTGGACCGTTACCGGTTTAGATCCATCGACTTCCTCGGAGACAACATCCTGTGTCTGGCTTCTTGGCCAGGCATTTAATGCTAATAACAACACAGCACTGGGGCAGTTGATGAACACAGGTGGGTGTAATGGCTGGTCTCTGAGGACGTTGATGTGCAGATGAACAGTTTTGAGAGGGGGTATACACTACATAAACGTATACATGCACGATAGTTCGCTTTCTTCCAGACAGGAGAAGCACCTCGTCTCTGCTGAGTGGTGAGATGAGCTGGGATACTTTGTCTTTGCCAGACAGGATCTCTGGAGAAGAGAAATACACTGAATGTGGTAGTAGGAAACCTTGGCGCTTGGAAGGATTTCCATCGTGCTTGTCAATGATAATTCTGTTAGGTGACACAGAAGCCTGTTACCTGATGTAGCGGCTGGCAAGGCTCCAGAGTGTGGAAGAATCGCAGAGATTTGCAGTCTGGTGTGTGTGTGTGTGTGTGTGTGTGTGTGTGTGTGTGTGTGTGTGTGTGTGTGTGTGTGGCTCTAACCCCATTCTTTACGTACGGCAAGTCATCCTGAACAAACATGCACACTTGATAAAAACTCCTCCTGAGTGTGTCGTGTATTAAAATATTTAAGCTTACTAGCGTAAAAATGATTTAACATGCACGTAACCATATACGCCTCCTTTTGTAATGACTGTAGAGCATGAAAGCTCTGAGTTCCATCAGAACTTGAGAAAGCTTGAGGGATAAGATGGACAGCCCCGCTGCTGAGTCAGAGGTGGGAAGGTGAAGAGATGCCCTACTTCCAGAGGAAAAATGTGAGGAAATTTCACGTAATGCTCCTCCAAGCAGAGGCGTATTGAGACCAGTGTAGGTCTAAACAGGGCTTGTTTAACTCCCTGAAGGGCCAACAGTCTGGCATCCACTGCCGGCGTCATCAGCGCTGTGTCTATATGTGGAAGCAAAGAAATAGAGCACAGGGATTTTTTTGCCTTATCGACTTTTTTGACAGAGACAAAGTGAAAAATACCAAATTATTTGGGTTTTATTTATATATGTATTTATTCACCAGTGATTCATCCTGACAGCTCGCTCAGGACATGGTGCCTTTGTGTAAAATCTAATCACCATCTTGACAGTCGGGGAAATATGATGAATGATACAGTACCGCACAGAGTTATCCAGCGTTTTCATATGATCATCTTTAACAAAAGAATAACAGCGTACCCCGCTTTTCACATGGAATAACAGTAAAGATAAAAGGCGTTCCGTATATCTGTACAACATTATTAGGTTTTTGACTTGATGTGATTTTATTAATGTCCTTTCCTCCATGTGTCCAATACTCACATTATCACAATACAAACTACTGCAGCTAAGCTAATCATATCTAAAGAACTATCTCACCATCTCCACACTTCACAAGCCACAGGGAATAATGTAAAATTCCGCCTAGATTAGCCCCTCCCATTCACTTTACAGCAAGTTAGATCTGATCATTTACTTTACAGCACTTAGGTGCCGCTCTTTCACTTTACAGCAGGTTAGTCCCGCCCATTATCTTTACAGCAGGTTAGCCCCACCCATAACTTTTACAGCAGGGTAGCCCCACCCACTCCCTTTTTCAGAACAGATCATGGCTACCAGTCCTGAGAGGAAACCGGAGATGATGGAGAACCCACACAGGCTCAGTGAGAACACTCCAAGAGGAGCAAACCCCCCACACACACACCCCACACACACACACCTCACACACACCACACTGAGGTGCCTGTGGCTTTTCATAAGATTGCAGGATAAAGTAACCAAACATAAAAACCTCCTGTTACTGTTATAGTCTCACATCACCGCATGTGTACAGGACGGACCGTCGCTCTCTTTGTTCGGTTCAGCGGCTCCAGGTAACAAAGGCAGTGAGGAGAACCAGAATAAAAGGTGATTTCTGAACAAATAAAACCTGAGACATTAAAGATGTTTCTCGTTATCTCTTGATTTGTGGCTTGGCTGCTCTGCTCAGAATGACTTATTAAAAGTATTGACTGCTCTCTTGTGCTCCTTTCCTCTCTCTCTCTCTCTCTCTCTCTTACACACACACACACACAGTATTTCAACTTCGATTTCAATTCCCCTGGCTCATTTCAAATAGAATAAAGTAGCATTAGCCAAAAATCCAATTATCCCCCGAATGCAGAAACGGCTCAGTCTCGACCTGGAGGACGCATCCTCTTCTTCAATCCTGAGATGCTGATCCTGTTACACTCGGCTGCGCGGCCGCTCTTTTACAGACCTGTTTACTTTCCTGAATCTCCATCTTGCCTGCCTAAAACATGCAGCCATGCTTACACTTCATATCTAGAAAACAAACCCTGAGATGTGACGATCAGCCAAGACTCGCCTTCATGTCTGTGGATCAGAGTGACACGTTAGACGTCATGAAATTGCATCTTTTGCTGGTGCCAGGTCGCAGCACAGCCTCTCATCAGGGTATCTGTGCATCAGGAGGAGTGTGTATGGCACCAGGAGCTCAGTCTGGTCTCTGCTGTCAAAATAACAAACCTATTTCCAAGCTAAAGGAATTATTGGCAACCATCAAAGAAAAAAATGCATTGATATGCATGCGGAGTACGTGTGCCATTGATTGTGGTTTTGTATTTTGTGCTTCAACTCAATAAACTTGCACACACACACACACACAAGACATGGTACCAATCCAAGCATCAGATGTTTCTTATGTCAGCGTACATAACTAACAGCTTTCGGTTTCAGTTACGGTCTGTAAAATAGGACAGAGAGACGAAAGGTGAGACGGGGAAGGGGAGGGAGAGCGTGAATGAAGAAATTAAGGTCCGAGAGATGATAGAGGGCAAGGAGGAGCGAGAGAGATTGCTGGCTCAGACTCGAATGTCAGAGCGGCTCCTGTTTGACAAGAGAATGCAGAATGAGGCTCAAAAACGAACAGAGAGAGCGAGAAGAGCAGTAGAGAGGAACTCTTTAGGATCTGAATGTTAATACTAAACGTCTGTGTGGAACAGATCTTAAGGTTTGTGCATGAGAACACACACAGTCCAGATCTTCATCTAGGCGCAAGTCCAACACAAGAAACAACACTTCAGACAACTGCTGAACTCACTCACTTATTGTCTACACTGCTTTATCCAGTATACAGGGTCACGGTGCCTGGGGCCTATCCCAGGAGACCTAGGGCACGGGGAGGAGCCTATCCCAGGAGACCTAGGGCACGAGGAGGAGCCTATCCCAGGAGACCTAGGGCACGAGGAGGAGCCTATCCCAGGAGACCTAGGGCACGGGGAGGAGCCTATCCCAGGAGACCTAGGGCACGAGGAGGAGCCTATCCCAGGAGTCCTAGGGCACGAGGAGGAGCCTATCCCAGGAGACCTAGGGCACGGGGAGGAGCCTATCCCAGGAGTCCTAGGGCATGAGGAGGAGCCTATCCCAGGAGACCTAGGGCACGAGGAGGAGCCTATCCCAGGAGTCCTAGGGCACGAGGAGGAGCCTATCCCAGGAGACCTAGGGCACGGGGAGGAGCCTATCCCAGGAGACCTAGGGCATGGGGAGGAGCCTATCCCAGGAGACCTAGGGCACGGGGAGGGGCCTATCCCAGGAGACCTAGGGCACGAGGAGGAGCCTATCCCAGGAGTCCTAGGGCACGAGGAGGAGCCTATCCCAGGAGACCTAGGGCACGGGGAGGAGCCTATCCCAGGAGACCTAGGGCATGGGGAGGAGCCTATCCCAGGAGACCTAGGGCATGGGGAGGAGCCTATCCCAGGAGACCTAGGGCACGGGGAGCAGCCTATCCCAGAAGACCTACGGCACGGGGAGGAACCTATCCCAGGAGACCTAGGGCACGGGGAGGGGCCTATCCCAGGAGACCTAGGGCAGAGCCAATCCCAGGAGACCTATCCTAGGAGAACCCTATCCCAGAAGACCTAGGGCACGGAGAAGAGGCTATCTCAGGAGACCTAGGGCACGAGGAGGAGAATCTCCAAGGTGACCTAGGGCACGAAAAGGAGCCTATCCCAGGAGACCTAGGGCACAAGAAGGAGCCTATCCCAGGAGACCTATCCTAGGAGGAGCCTATCCCAGGAGACCTAGGGCACGAGGAGGAGCCTATCCCAGGAGACCTAGGGCATGGGGAGGAGCCTATCCCAGGAGACCTAGGGCACGGGGAGGGGCCTATCCCAGGAGACCTAGGGCAGAGCCTATCCCAGGAGACCTATCCTTAGGAGGAGCCTATTCCAGGAGACCTAGGGCACGGGAAGGAGCCTATCCCAGGAGACCTAGGGCACGAAGAGGAGAATCTCCCAGGTGACCTATGGCACAAAAAGGAGCCTATCCCAGGAGACCTAGGGCACGAGAAGGAGCTTATCCCAGGAGACCTAGGGCACGAGGAGGAGCCTCCCCAGGAGACCTAGGGCACGAGGAGGGGTACATCCTAAACGGAGTGCCAATCTAGCCTGGACACTCACTCACATGCAAATTTTGAAACGCCAATTAGCTTAATCTGCATGTCTTTGGACTTTTTTCCTTGAGCCCGGGAGGAGCCTGTGTGTGCTGGCACGTTTAGCCCTGGTGGGTTATTAGGCTGAGCATCTTCCTGTATACTGTACACATCCGTAACAAGCCCCGGCTGAATTGTAAGCGCTGATGCTTATGAAGTTCAGCAGCAGAAACACGAGAGTGAAGGTGATACGATCTGTCTGAGGGTCTGACGACAGTAAGAGCACTGCCTTCCAGTCCGCAGTGTAACGAGCACCCCGTCTGAGAAAACACCACAAGCGTGAGGAAACAATGGCCTGAGTTAGGGAGCTCTGTATATTTAACCTTGGTGTGTGTGTGTGTGTGTGTGTGTGTAAAAATATAAGAAATTCTTTTCTTTTTTTATCTTTACACTGAAAGTAAAACTTTCTCAAGGCTTTATGACTCGTTTATTGTGGTAACAAGACCAACATTAACCTCGCTGGCACGCCCGCAGTCCAGATTTATGTCCCGTGGGAATATTTCAGCGCGTTGTCTGGATGCTCTGAATGGTGCAGCTGTTAAAGTGTCGAGAGATCACGGCGGCACCAGCGAGCGAGTGGAACTGCTTCTTATGCATTATCTGTGTTTAGCCACAGCCGCACAGTCACTTCCCTTCTCTTTAATCAGTGCCCACTCCAGACACGCCGTCCCTCTGCCACCCTGTACACAACAGATGCCACACAACACTTCATCCAGCACAGCTTTACTGGCATTTTCCTTTTTTTTTTTTTCAAAATGAAAATCAAACTAAAGATTGTAGTCATGCTTTAAACTTAGAGCTTATGCAAACCCTTATACACACACACACCCTTATTACTCACTCTATGATTAATAAACACTTCAAGATAGACACAGTATACAGTACATAGCAAGCATTATAACAGAAATAAGGTCTTTAAAGGTCCCATACAGTATGTTACTCCCTAAAAGTGTTCTAATGCCCTCACTGACTATTCTATTGACTACTCTCTCTCTCTCTCTCTTTCTCTCTCTTTCTCGCTCTGTTTTACTCCTTTTCTGAACACAGTGCTTCAGTGTTTATGTAAATTAGCTACTGCTGCAGAGCCACGCCCCTCCAGGGAGCAGCAGAGCTGAGCTGGGGGGGTGGCTCTTTATATTTGAGGTCACATTAGGAAAAATGAAAATAGGACCAAAAAAGAGAATGTTTTTGTTTGTTTGTTTGTTTGTAAACCCATCTAGACACATAAATGTAATTCTTTAAAAAGTACTTTTTGTGTAACAGGTATCCTTTAAAGCATTCTTTGTGGTTGAGGTTTGTGCCGTGTTAGAGTTATTCGCTATAAAGAGTTATGAAACGCTGAGTCCCAGGGGATTACACTTATTTCCCTGTAGTGTTAAAAAAGCACTAGATATTATTATTGTTTTAAAACAGCCTGTCCAATGATTATTATTATTTATCTCCAGGTTTTTAGCATGCTTTAGTAAAAAGTCACCACTTTCCTTTTATGCTTTTGGTCACACATTTAGATGCATTTATTAAGCAATAAAGCATGAAGGTAGAAACCCTGGTAATTTAATAATAATTCTATTAAGTGATGAAGTCATAAAGAAACATTGTATAATAATGCCAGAAAATCGCCTCTAAAAAGCAGTGGTGGAAGTCACTTGAGTATGTGTACTTTGTTACTGTACTTAAGTATGTTTCACATACAGTGAAACCTCGGATTGCGAGTAACGTGGTTTGCGAGTGTTCCACAAGACGAGCAAAGATTTTTAATAAATTTTGACCTGAAAAACAAGCAAGTCTTGGTTTACAAGTACCGAGTATCATATATCACGCATGCGCTTCTTGTTTTGATGTCAGGCGTCACATGATCACAACTGAGTCAACGGTTTTTCTCTCTGTCACGGAATTATGGGTAATCGTCTACGCCGCTGGGTCTTAGTGCGCGTCTCTTACTGGTATAATCAACATTACGACAGGCCCAAACACACACACACAGCGCCTGCGCTAATAAACGGAAACACTTATCTGTGTTTTTCATCTGTGTTATTCATTTTTATGTATTTATTTTTTGGGCTGTGGAACGAATAATTTGAGTTTCCATTATTTCTTATAGGAAAATTAAATTTGGTATATGAATGTTTTGGAATACGATCCGACTTAGTCTTATTTTGTAAATGATGTCATGAGTGTGTGTGTTTGTGTGTATACCACTCCATGGTGTACCCCGTCTTGAGCTCTAAGTCTCCAGGCCCCTGTGTCCCTGTTCACAGGATAAGGGGGTATAGACGATGAGTGAGTGACTGAACATTTCCTGACCATTGGGTGTAATTTTGTGACTTGCTTTTTCTTTGAGACACGCCTAATAATGCAATATTTACAATCAGAAGCTGAGAGAAAGAAAGTGTGTGTGTGTGTTTTTTACTATAAAAAAGGCTACTGTCTTTTATATTTACTGTCTAATATAAGCCCTGTACATTTGATACTTTGAGGGTGAGTTCTTTTGTACTTTTACTCGAAGTTTCTGCCCACCTCCGCTAAAAAGTCTTGTCGTAGCAACGCGGCACAGACATGAGCCACAATAACAGTGTGGACAAACCACCTGCATGTGCATAAAAGTGTAAACCGACACACCATCAGCTTCCACACATCCCTGTGATAAGGCGAAACACAAATCACCGAGTCATGATGAGAGCTGGAATGACGTGCTGCATAACTGCATATGACTTTCTGTTATCAATATTGTCAATGATACACACGGAGTGTCTGCAAACCTGGCAACACACCAAACACTGTTTTATTCAGACACGGCAAACGGAATCTTTATCAAAATACCGCCACCTGGAAGCACTGGACTTGAAAGAGGTGTGTTTTACATGCGATAAATGTCTTGGTTTAAACACCCTCTTATATCAGGAATTACACCTGGACTCAGGGTTGCCAGTTGTGCATGAAAAACATAAAGACAGTCCAATGGTCATTCAGAGATAGCTAAACATAGCACGACTGGCAGCAGCGGACCTCGACACAGATGTGGGCTGAAAAAATACTGCAGCAGGAGCGATAAAAATATAAACATCATATAAACACCATGTGCGTTTCAGTTAGCTGAAGGAAACTCAAACCAGCTGCAGACGATATAAACACCAACACAAAACATTTCTACCGTTTTCTTTAGGGCAGTCGAGTCAACCACCGTAACTCTAAACTAACGTTGCTTGTTCAGCCGCTTCATTAAATCAACAACTGAAAGTGACACAGAAGTACACTTCAGTGCAGGATGTTTGATTTGATTTCCCCGTCCTCTGCTTGAAACACTACCTGTGCGTTAGATTTGCACAGGTCAGACAGCCGGCCGGACAGCTAACTCTGTGCAGAGCTAATCGGAAATGTAGCGCTTAGCCATCTGCTGTAGTGACATAAACTCAGTGTGTGATGCAATCATTCTGGGACAAATGTGCAGTTTGGGTCAATATTTCTTTCTTTTTTTTTTTATCCCTATACGGTTTCACACACAGAACAGGATGGTACACACACAGAGACGGTATATATATATATATATATATATTTACATTTAGGCATTTGGCAGACACCCTTATCCAGAGCGACATACATTATCTCATTATACATCTGAGCAGATAAGGGGTTAAGGGCCCTTAACTTGGGTTGAGGGCCTTGATCAAGGGCCCAACAGTGACAACCTGGTAGTTGTGGGCTTTGAACCTGGGACCTTCTGAACTATAGGCCAATCCTTTAACCACTGAGCTACCAATAGCCCTAAGACTAAGATATCTTGGACAATACTATGCTTTCCCATTTTTTTTTGTCACAGTTTGGTGAAGGCCCTTTTCTATTCCAACATGACTCCACCCCAGTGCACGAAGCAAGGACCATAAAGACATGGTTTAATGAGTTCGGTGTGGAAAAACTTGACTGAACAAGAAGAGTGGTCAGTTTTTGTAAACTGCTGACAATATTTCTCCTAAATTCAAGATATAACTATTCTTATTTAGAGTGTATATTTAGGGAAATAACATCACAACACATCAAAATAACCCAAGATTATGTAGTATTTGCAGAACTTAAATAACTCAAATAAAATGTACTGTACAACAATTAACAACAAACTGTGTCCTCTCAAACCTTGTCGTTTCCGTAGACAAAGTGAAAATTGCTGGAGATTTTAATATTCATTTTGAGAATCCAGAAGACCCTCTGAGAACAGCATTTACTGTATGTCCATACTGGACTCGGTAGGAGTAAATCAGTGTGTAGTAGGACCCACTCAAAAAGCAGGTCACACTTTGGACTTAATATTATCCTTCGGATTAAGTATAAGAAACATAATTACAATTCCACAGTCTGAAGTTACATCAGATCACTGTCTTGTCTCGATTAAAGTATCTCATAGTAATAACGTACGCACAGCGCCGCGCTACCGCCTTAAACGTACATTCACATCAAATACCACACAGAGCTTTATCGATAATCTTCCAGAGTTATCAACTTTGATTGGATCGCCATCTGATTTCACAGAACTCGATCAAGCGACTGAATATCTAGAGTCAACACTTCGTCATAGCTTAGATAATGTAGCTCCAGTTAAAAGAAAAATTATTAGAGATAAGAAACTCGCTCCTTGGTATAACGATCACACACGCACTCTAAAATAAACCGCTCGGAAATTAGAACGCAAATGGCGTCAAACTAAACTGTTAGTTTTCCAAATAGCATGGAAGGAGAGCATCCTGAACTATAGAAGAGCTCTCAGTGTAGCTAGATCACTGTATCTCTCCACTCTTATAGAAAATAACAAAAATAATCCTAGATTTCTATTTAATACCATAGCTAAATTAACTAAAAACAAGACCACTGCAGAAATCTCCACAACAACAACATACAGTAGTGAGGATTTCATGAACTTTTTCAATAACAAAATCATAAATATTAGGCAAAAAATTTAGGCTTTAAAACCAGACAATTTGTCAAAAGTGATACAGATGATAAATTAATCACATCACATCAGAACCTAGAATACTTTACTCCCCTTGAAGCGAGTGAACTAATTTCACTCATCTCCTCTTCAAAATCGTCAACCTGTGAATTAGATCCGATACCGACACATTTTCTCAAGCAGATAGTTCCAGCAATAACAGAACCCCTGTTAAAAGTAATTAACTGTTCACTCAGCAGTGGGTATGTTCCTAAATCCCTTAAATTAGCAGTTATTAAACCACTAATCAGAAAACCGGACCTTGACCCCTGTCAGCTTTCCAATTACAGGCCGATATCAAACCTCTCTAAAATTCTGGAAAGGGTAGTATCACAACAGCTATGTTTATATCTACATAGGAATAGCATACATGAACTGTATCAGTCAGGATTTAGGCCTCATCACAGCACAGAGACAGCACTCGTTAAAGTAGTAAATGACCTCCTAGTGGCCTCTGATCAGGGTTGTGTCACTGTACTTGTGTTACTCGACCTCAGTGCAGCTTTTGACACTATTGATCATGGTATTCTCCTTCACAGATTAGAAAATGTAGTAGGAATTAAGGGAACGGCCCTCTTATGGCTCAGATCCTATTTGACTGATCGTTATCAGTTTGTAAATTTAGATGGTGACCATTCCTCATGTTTTCAAGTTGAGTTTGGTGTTCCACAGGGTTCTGTTTTAGGCCCACTGCTTTTTTCCCTTTACATGCTTCCTCTGGGCAACATAATTTGTAAACATTGTATTAGTTTTCATTGTTATGCTGATGAGACACAAGTATACGTTCCAGCAAAACCAGATGAGAAAAACCAGTTTACTAAAGTTGAGCAATGTGTGCAGGACATAAGAAATTGGATGCTAATTAACTTCCTTCTGCTTAATCCAGATATGACAGAAGTTCTAGTCATAGGACCGCATACAGCTAGAAGTAAGATTCTAGATCACTCTGTAACTTTAGATGGCCTTTCTGTTCCATCAAGTGCAACAGTAAAAGACCTTGGTGTGATAGATTCCAGCCTTTCATTTGATGCACATGTAGATAATATTACCAGGATAGCATTCTCTCTCCTCAGAAATATTGCCAAGATAAGAAATATATTGTCACCAAATGATGCAGAAAAACTAGTTCATGCTTTTATCAGGTATAGGTTGGACTATTGTAATGCCTTACTGTCTGGTTGTTTAACTAGGTGCATAAACAAGCTTCAATTAGTCCAGAATGCAGCAGCGAGAGTCCTCACCAGAACCAGAAGATACGAGCACATCACCCCTATCTTATCCACATTGCATTGGCTTCCTGTGAAATTTCGCATCGATTTTAAAATACTCAATCATATAATTTTGATTCATACACATCACATTTCATACAAACTTTTGATTGTGTAAAGCTGCTTTGTGATGATGTAAATCGTTAAAAGCGCTATACAAATACAATTGAATTGAATTGAATTAAATTACTTGATGGTTTGTGTCCCTCCATCTTCCTCTTGATGAAGTTCCAGACGTTTCCTCCAGTAAGTTGCAGTGAGCTCTTATTTTCTCCAAGAAAACTTCAACACGTCATTATGCAGACTTGCTCTTTTCCACACCTGACTCTGGGTCAATTAATCTCCCGGATCATCCGCTGGGATAAACTCCCATTTAAAAATCAGTGCCACCTCACACGGCTACGCTGAGAGCTTGAGGCTGCCTCACGCTGGCCTGAAGCAGAACCATGTCCAAAAAAAAAAAAAATTGAAATGTGTAATTTCAGGCTGCTCGCAGTGCTCTGAAGGTCACCATTCATCTTTATTCCTTCCTCTTGTCTTCCTCTCCACTGTCAGACCTGTGATATAGGCTTAAGGTGCTAGCATTGAGCTGCAAGCTGCGTCTGCGGTAACAGCATGGTGCAGGACTCGGTGCTGAGCTGCTGGACCGACCGGATGACCTCGGGAGCAACAGCGATTTTAATTTCGATAAACCAGCCCTACAGCAAGGAGGCTAATGCAGTGTCGCTAGAGTTAAATCCACTGCAGGCGGATAACTACAGTAGCCAGACAGGGTCTACACTCTCACCATTCCCACTGAGTCCTGATTTATCTGGTTATTTCTGGTGTTATTCAACACGTTCCTGATGCCGAGTCTCGGCGGTTCGTTAAGCTTTTTAATTACGCCACTTGCTTTTTTAATGAGCTTTAAATCGTTCATGTGGCAGCAGACGTCGCCCGGTGGTCATTGTTTACCAAGACAAGGAGTCTGTGATCAAAATAGCGCTGATTAGCATTTTTATATTAGCCTGATGTTTACAAGCTCACCATGTGCATTAA
>NC_071114.1:1825000-1837500 GCF_024256425.1 Clarias gariepinus
AGCTTGGTAGTGCTGGGATTTGAACTCACAACCTTCTCATTGGTTATTCACCAGTGTAACCAATAAGCTAGACCACTCTATTACTTCACTCAATCCACTGTGCTTTCCTGCTGACGTGCTGACCTTGTTACCTGCCTGGTGAGATCGCAGGGGCCTGGTCTGTCTGTCACAGCTCTGCAATCAGACCATCCAACAGCCTGACTGTCGCAGCTTCAGAGTCGGTTAAACCCTGTTGGTCCCAGTCGTTGGAACACGACTCTACTTATTCCTTAGACTGTTTAGTGACCTGGCTGTACTTATGCCATGCTACCCATCTGCGCGTCTCACTGCCTTTTAAACTGTCTTAACCGCGGCCATCTAACAAAAGCTCCTGTGACAGCAGGGATCAACAAGTCCACATCCTGCTGTAATGAAACAACAAGGGAAGATTACCGAGCACAACAAAGACTCTTGTCTCTCTTTGAAATGCCACTTTTCGCTCTTAATGCTCTGCAGACCTGAAGGAGGCACCGCTACCGTGCGATCATGCACCGTCGTTTACGCGGTTCTTACACCGTCGGTTTGCATCGCCTTGTATGGAAATGTCTGTATATTCGTCAAGATTCAGGAGGCGTTATGAATCATCGCACATCCAGGGGCAACTTCAGCATCCCGACCTCCATTTAGTCCCACCTACACATACACACACACACACACACACACATACACACACATCCTCATTCTCTCTGTCTCATTCTCAGACTCCAACACTCAGAGGATTCTACTGACCCTAATGTGAAAACAGCACGCTCAGTTCCACATCTATTTGTGACTTATGACAAAAACAAGCTGATCTGATACCATGCTGTACGTCAAACATCAAAAAAAGAAATAAAAGAAAATAAATCCGTTCCTCACCTACTGAATAAAACAAGCTTTTGGAAACCAGGCTCGGGTTGTGTGAGTGTGTGTGAGTGAGCGTTTGCTGTAATGTGATCTCATCGCCCAAGGATTTCTAGCTGGCTTTGATTGATGAAACAGAAAGCAGGGCAACTAACTTGGTTATCCATGTCAGTGTTTGTCCATTAAAACACAAATTACAGCTATCAAACCTGCAGCAGAGGCAGAGGGAGGACAGAAGGATCTGATTGCATGGTGTGAAGTCTGTGTGCTCAGGGTACTGGCACTTCCTGACACGCTGCCCCCTCAGTGTCAACCTTGCACGGAGACGTTTAAGGACCCGTACGAGTCACGGTGCCGCTCTAGCTGCATGTCTACCGTCCATAGGTTTTGGGTTAAATACTTTAGATTGTGGGTGGTTCGAGCCTGTGCTCCAACAAGTTGCCACTGCAGGACATTTGAGCAAGGCCCTTAAACCCTCTCTGCCCCTGTGGACGCTCTATCATGGCTGACCCCGCACTCTAAGATATGCAAGGAAAGACTTTCACCGTACTGTACAGTATAATGACACATAAAGGACTCTTCTTTAAGCAGTCAAGATGTGATTTTCCCGCTGTCTAATTCAATAATTAAAATGACGTCCGATCCATGACGAGCGTTTCCCACCATCAAAATATTCCAACAGTTTCATTCTGCGCACTGCAGTGCGTCAAGTCGTAACACTCGGAGCAAAAGGCATAAAAACGTCTCTGTGTTTCTCTCAGAAATAAATCAAAGTACAGCTTATAAATTCATCTCCCTCGTCTCCTGCCTTTGGTTCCCATGCATCCAAGCACAGACGGCTCCGTGACTCCACTGCACGTCAGACATAACTACAGACGATTTCCTTGGCTGGACTCGTTTAATTACACTAAGGTCTCGGAGAGTGATGAGAAAAAAACACCGCCAGAGACGCTCCTGATACGCGAGCAGTCCGACTAAACCCGCAGTGTGGTCGGTCAGGATTCATCTTAGTCTTCTGATACTACAAGATTCAACAACAACACTGAATTCAGTGAATTACAATGAGCAGACTCTGGTCTCTGAGTGCAGCAGGTCTCGCAGATCTGCTTAAGAAGTTCATCTGTACAGTGTAGTGTGTGTGTGTGTGTGTGTGTGTGTGTGAGGCTTAACCACAAAGTCAGAAGGGTTAGGTTCTTGCGGTTCCTGATGCATTTTCATAAGCTCACTGTACTCATATAAGAAGGTCTTGCAGGCAGACAGCGCTGGTTATCAGGGGAAGAACCCGGAGGAGCGAGCGATTAAACACGAGTTTAAATAGGCAGAGTTAATGAGTCAGACTGCCAGTAGCTACAGTACAATTAAGCTCCTTTGCTCATCCAAACAAGATCCAGACAAGTATTGAGGGTCTGAACAGAACTGATCATCCTCAAGGACTAATGAGACATGAACCTTACTGCCCCGGGTACGGCTCTGGGCTAGTGACTGGAAAGCTGAGAATCTGTCAAAGTTAGGTGCTTTAACCCTCTCAGGTCAAGGAACTCAGCCTTGAACTTTGACCCCAGTTTTCTTCCTCCTACGCTTTGTTCTGCAAAAAACGGTATTTCACCCTCTGCACACACGTCTGTAAAACATCGCAATATTTATTTGTTAATTCCCTGCTACACACACACACACACACACTCTCTGTTTGACCTTCTCATTATGTTCCCAACATCTGAGCAGCAACACCCAGGACACAGCAATGACACTCGGTGTGATCTAACAGGAAGTCGCTATTAATACCCTGTGTGTTTATTTTTAATTGTGTCATTGAAAGGCTAAATAAAAAAAACCCAGGGAATTAGACTTGTGGAATGTTAGCTGGAGCTCCTAACGTCCACTGAAATTGTTACGTCACTTTTCCAAATGAACCCTAACCCGAGCGAATCCTCAGAAAACCATGCTTGCTAAGTGAGTGTCAACTTCAAGAAAGTGACATGGTTTAATTCCAACAGAGTCAGTCCTTACTAATAGACCTGTAGTCATTCAGGCTAAAAAGAAGGGGTAAGTCTGAGATGGACAAAATCCTGTTTTAATGTGTCCCAGAGATAAAGAGTATTCTGTTTGTTGTATTGTGACCACATGGTATGATGGATAGGATGGAGTCCATCCATCGGGCAACATACACTCCCCACCCAGGGGTCATATCCGTCATCTCATACATCGACACGGTACTACCTCGGCGCCCAATTATAACTGAGCAGTTGGGGTAAAGGACCTTGCTTAATGGCCTCCTCCTCCTCCTCCACCACCACCTCCTCCACCACCACCTCCTCCTCATCCACCACTACCACCACAACCTCCTCCTCCACCTCCACCCCCACCACCACCACCTTCTCCACCACCACCTCCACCACCACCACTTCCTCCTTCACCTCCACCTCCTCCACCACCACCTCCTCCTCCACCTCCTCCTCCACCACCACCACCTCCTCCTCCACCCCTACCACCACCACCTCCTCCTCCACCATCACCTCCACCACCACCAGCTCCTCCCCCACCACCACCACCTCTACCACATCCTCCACCACCACCAAGTCTACTCCTTTTCAACTTTCCATCGTTTTTGTACTGGTTGGTGCTTAAACAACCCATTTAGATTTTCCCCCTTATGTGACCTCATATAAGAAAGCCTCAGTACGTTTCTCTGCCCTGCTATTTTTCAAACTTGCGATCTTTGCACGACAGGGCAAGCACTTTACTGCTGCGCCAATTAAGGACTGGTTCATCATTTTTAGCAACAAAATAAAAGAAGGAAGTTCTTACAGATGACACCCAGTGCTTAGACAAGGAGAAACTCGTTATCGCTGTTAGCTGCAAGAAACACCTATCAGTCACATATTCCAGTATTTTTGACCCCTTAAAACAACTTTAAAAAGATTCAAAAAAACAATATGGTATGTTCTGTACTGGAGATCTGATCTGTTGTGTTGCTTTTGATCTAAAACCCCCAACAACCCTACCCCCCACCCCCCACCCCAGCCTTCCCATTCCATTACTTTTGACCAGTATGTTCCTTCAGCAACCACTCTATCCTGGTCAGGGTTGTGGAAAATTCACAGTCTATCCCAGGAACTCTGACTGTGACCTACAGTATGGAAACGCCCATGACATTGCACCGCGTACACACACATTCACACACTCATTCACACCAATGAGTAAGTTTGTCTTGGCCGGGATGTTTATCTGCATTTTGTTGTTGTTTCTGTGAGTTGGAAGGAGACTGAGAGAAAGAGGGCACGGAGAGATGAGCTTCAAGCAAGAAATTATTCATAGATCATTCCACAGGCTTTACATCAGTGAGGGAAGAGCAGTCGCAGAGGAAGACAAGAGGAAGAGACAGATCCAGCTGGAGACAGACAGAGACACAGAGCGAGAGAGAGAGAGAGAGAGAGAGACGCAAACAGGGAAAAGAGATATGGAGCTCATTTTATGGTCCATTCATAAAGGACATAGCCATGTGTGTGTGGTGTGTGTGTGTGTGTGTGTGTTACATAAGCATCTCTGGTTTACCTCACTCATCTCTGTTTGCACACAGACACACTACTATCTTGTCTTCATGCTTCCTCCATCCCCTCTATCTCTCCGTCTTCCCTCCCACCTGAAGAGTCTCTGATCTTCTCATCCACCATCTAAGCAGCATTTCTGCCACCAGCTGGGTATCGTCTGCACGCTCCTCGGTGCTTCCCACAGGCTCGGGGATCGGCCGACTGGCTAAGCGGCGCTAATGACGTATAACGACGTGGCGGTAATTCATGCATTAAGTAAAGAACAACTCGTCAGAAAGTAACAAGTTAATAAGCAGGAAGTAATAAAGTCATCATGCATTAAGAGCTAAAAGATACCCATAACACATCGTTACTTGATCCATTCTCAGATCACGGTAATTAAAGCATCGCTCGGTGTGTGAGCGATCAGGAATTAATGTGTTAATAAGCACACTGTCATTGTCTGCTTACTTTCTTCACTTCTAAATAATAATATAATATTTATTTAAATTCCCAGAGCCTGTATAGATTGTTTGCTTTTATAATAAAATAGTTAATCAGTGTAGATTATTTCAGTAAGTAATAATTATCTCTTACTAATCCCTACTGCTTTTAATCTGTAATAAAGTCTAATTAAAGAGTTAATTACTTTACTTTTCTGGGACACACAAACAAGATTATCTGAAATGTGTTAGCATGGGATAGAAAACATGCCCCCTGTATCATGGAGAAAATATCACACTCTTGAGAGCAATTACTAATAGAACAACTTATCGAGACAACAGGACGTACTTACAAACCAACACTTTTCTAAACTGATACTGTAGATATGGCTGTAATCGCTCTCGTGTACGGTGTTCATGCCACCGCGTGATCAGGTTTTCTGCCTTGGGCATGAGTTCATCTTTGTTTAAACATTTATGGACTATAATCAGCTTAAAAATTGCTAGAACCTTGGGCATTGGTGGCTAAGTGGTTGGTTTCTCGCCTGCCTGGTGGAAGGCCTGGGTTCAATCCCCAGCCACTGGATGCAGTGCCGGTCCCAAGCCGGGATAAAATGTAACATTGCAAAGGACTTGCAACACAACAAAGGACTTTTAGACCTACACTTAACCCAAGTGAGCGGCGTTTCACCTACTAAAGAGAATCCTCAAAGGAGAAACCCCCAAAATACACAACACCTGAAAGAAGCTGAGCAACAATCCTGAAAAGCATCACCAATGAAGAACACAACAGTCTGATGATGTCAGTATGTCTAAATATTAAGTGTATTTACTTTAAGACCATCTGTTCCCAAAAGACCAACTTTTTCCCATGTAAGGACTGGGTGGCCGACCACCAACATGGCATGTTCTACGTTGTTCAACTCGTTTAGATATACATGTCAGGAAATACCATTTCCACCAATAAAGAATAACGGAGCTGCGTAGTCCCCTAATGGAGCTCATATTCAGTTCATACTAAAGCTGTGCTGAGATCACAGGGGCGTTAGTGCTGTAGGAATCCTACAGTCGTCTGAGAACCTGCTTTAGACTAGCAGTTCATTAGCGTAGCTCAGGGTTTGACTTTCCTTTACTTGCACAGATGAAAGGACTTCTGTCTCGAAATGAAAGACACGTCCCGACTTGCAAGAGTGTGGTGATTACGAGCGCTCTGGAAAATCTCATCGGACTCCACAGTCAGTCACACGTCGTCTCGCAAGCCAGACTTCCAATGTCCCCAAAGAGGCAAAGTTTCGTCAATATTCATGGCCAAGACGGGGAGCAGGACTGTTCTTCACGCAGGAACAAATTCTGTGAGTGGTGTTCAGTCTGGTGAATATATCTTGCTCTGAAAAGTTCATTCATCATCACACAAAGTATTTCCCACCAGACACCGGACGTCCAGAGCTGCAGCCTTCAACGCTGAAAGTCTGCCGGTGAGACTATAGGTCACTATAGAGAGCCAAAGACAGAAAATCCATAAGCATTAACTGGGGAAGCAAACGAAATAAAACAGCTTAGGATTGTAAATGAACAGCAATGCACTCCGTTCAGGACAGCCTCAGACTGGGAAAGGGCAAATACTTTCTCACAACTGCCAGTTTGCTACACTGGTTCTTCTGGTGGGGTGAATGAGTGGTAGGATTCGCAGTGTTTACAGACTGAACCCTCTTAAGCCGCGGTTAGACAATCATGGAGCGAGTGATGCAGCAGATAGAAAAGAATCCATCCATCTGTTTTCTATACCTCCTATCCCACATAGGGTTTCAGGAAGGCTGGTGCCAACCCATCAGAGGACACACACACACACACACACACACACACACAATTATACACTATGGGCAGTTTTAAAACACTAATAACGGCATATCTTTGGACTGTGGGAAGAAACCCGAGTACCAGAGGAAACCCACCGAGCACTGGGAGACCGCCGGAGGGCAGCGCATCACGCCCCCATGCCACCTGGAGTCACGCCCCCATGCCACGTGGAGTTACGCCCCCATGCCACAAGGAAACGCTTCCTGTTTGTCAGAAAGTCAGTGTGAGTTTAATGACAGAAGCAAAGACTGCACACACACACACACACACACACACTTCAATTCTCTGAATAAAAACCCGGCGGCGGTGCTCTATGTGTCACGCCGTATTGAGCTCCAGCTCCACTGCTCTGACATCCTGAAACCCGTCACTAATTCTGTTTGGCACATGGGGTCAGAGGTCAAGTCTCCATGATGATGCTCGCGGGAGACCCGTTATTTGTTTCTGCTTTGCAATGGGAAGGTTTAAATCTAGCCCTTGTGTGAATGATGGTGTGTGTGTGTGTGTGTGTGTGTGTGTGTGTGTGTGTGTGTGTGTGTGTCATTCTGGTCTTCTCTGTCTTGCTGCTATTAATGCCGATCCAGAGTTTTTTACACCCCAGACTGATCCCCCCTCTCTCTCTAACTGCAGCTCTCGCTCAGCCGTGCTTTTATATCTCACTCATTTCCAGCTTCTTCCTTCTTTTTTTCTCTTTGTCTGTAATATTAACGAGGCCTTTGACCAGAAGGACCCTGCCATTAACGAGCAATTACCTTCAGACATTCACCAAATGGCAGGAATGGAAACAAAGCCGGTGAGGTCACCTCGCGCTTTTACTCCCTTCCTCTGTCTGTCTCGTCGTCTCGTCTCCGTCTCAAAGCTTTCTTTTTTTTTTTTTTTTTTACTTTGCTGAAAGAAGCGAGACACGTAACACAGAGCGGGTCTGCATCGTTCCTTTTATGAGATAGACTGGAAAGAAATGAAAAGATGATTCTTACAGGTTTGGACTTTAACTATTGCAGAGTGTAACAGGAACAGGATCTGTCGAGACAACTGGTGTTACTGGAGTTACTGGAGTTACTTTATAAATGTGAATAAGGTTTGGGTTTATGAGGTGATGACCTCGAACCTGTCTCTCATCTCACTCGTCTCACTGCCGGCTGCGTGTCTGGCTCCTGTGTGTCGCTCCGCACGTGCAAAAGGCGCTCACATGTTTGTAAATGCTCCTGATGTCAGGTGTGTGTGTGTGTGTGTGTGTGTGTGTGTGTGTGTGTTATTTTGTTTCACTTTCTTCCTCGTCCTCTTTATAATGAGTCCTCACAGAGAGCTAAAAACATGTCCTCACACACACACACACACACAAGTACATGTACACACACTTCCAGTGCTGTCACCGCTGCCTGACCTTCTCAGTGTGTCTTAACGGCATATTGGCACCGTGGAAACGCCAGCGACACTCCTGACACCGCCGCGCTCCCGCTGCCGAATACACAATTAATCAAACCCGTGCTCTGATTAGGTAATTACTTTTTTTTTTTTTTTTTTAAGCGCAGGCAGTGTGAGAGCGAGGATAGATTTACCCAAATTGAAAGAAGCACTGACTGTAGAGTTTTATAATTAGGACTGTAATGCTAATAATAGCGTTCTCCTTCCTCACACATACGCATCATGGTGGTGTTTATCACCTGCTATCGCTACGTCTCGACACATGCTCTTATCACACTCCAGGACGGAGCAGCTAGGACCTGCAGGAACATCTGTCGCTCATAAAACACTCTCACCAAGCACACGGCGGGAGGTTCGGGAGCAGAACACACACCAGACGCGACCTGAGCGCTCGGCTGAAAAGAACCTGAAGAGGAAAAAAACACAACCTGTACCTTTCCAAAGACCTGAAAGTGACATTTTAATATATGACAAAAATAATACTAATAATCCGCAATGCTGTGACGTGTCCTACAGGAGTCGTATCCACGCTCAGCATGTTCACAGTCCTTGTGAAGGTTACTGCCAGAACACGCTGCATGCCCGCAGTGCCACCGGGCATCAGCAACATGAACGCTGCTCGGTAAAATCCTGACCAAATCATGCGGAGTGAGCACAGGTGGTGAAGAGGACACTCGACGTCTGTCCTATCGGGCTTCGCTCACGCTTCTGCTTTTTGCACAGCCCTTGATGTCTCAGAACGGAGAAGACATGCCAAAAGTGCCCGGGCACCGTGTTCGATCCCTGCCAGGCATAATCAGGCCATGGAAAGGGAATGTGCTGTGTAGAGCCGGCATGGTCATGCTCCGCTCTCAGGCTCTCCTTACGACTCCAGCCAGCATTACCCATCTGAATGGTGCACTGGGGGACTCGTGGTCCTCGTCTGGTGTCCTATTTGTCTTTTTTGGTTTTAAAAACATTTTCACATGTGCCCTCTATGTGCCCTTAATGCACCTTAAAGCAAAGCAGACAATAAAACAGAACCGGGGGCAGGATGTTCTGATAAGAATAATAAGAACTCCCGAGGAGCAACATCACTGTGATGGAACAAGGTTATAGTTACGCACAAGCAAACGTCCAGACACACTGAATATCGAAACAGCTGCTATCCAGCTCAGAGACGCAGGCCTTAATTCAGTATAAATTTCAGTGAATCAGCGAGTCAGTCATGGAGTCAGGCAGTTAGTCAGTGAGGCAGGGAGTCAGTCAGTGCGTGAGTTCCAAGGAATCAGATCTGAACCTAGCAGGATCAACCTCTTCATGTAAAGAAGTAAGATGTTTTTTTTGTCTTTCTTTTTTTTCTAAAAAAAAAACTATAATTTGTAAAACACAAACATCGTGCATCTTGTTTTATTTCTTTGTTGATCTTTGATGATCTTGTACTTTGTGTACCTTAAGAAAAACACAGTTTACAGCCAGGGAATGGGGTTTAAACTACATCATTTACACACACACACACACACTCTTCAGTCTTACCCTTCAGTTAAACCCTGTTCATCACGTGCAGCAGGATAGGGTGATTGTGAAATAAAGACCAGTGTATGATAAGATGTGATTAGGGATTTTTAAAAAGCAGAGGCGTCTCAAATGCCTGAAATTCACTAATCTATTGATTTAACATTTACGACGTCTTTGCGGAGCCGTGATGATGTTGTTATTCGCTCTGTCTCGGGTTTGGAGATGTTAAAGCAGAGATAATAATAGTGAAGTTAAAATGACTGTGATGCTTAGAGATGTGGATATAATGACTGAATACTGGCACGAGTAAATAAACGCAGTAACGGGGCGGGGATACTTAGTTTTGTCCAGTGTTCTCTATATCATAGTTACATACATCCATGTATATATACTGAATATACCATAGGTGACAGAATCAGAAGGCCATGATGGTCATCACCATCACCATGACTGTTAAAAGTGAAGCAGCAGTTACAGTAGCAGTACCGTGGAGGCGCTGATCAGAACGCTCCACCGGGTTCAGAATCAGACGCAGACACGTCACACATTACAGGCAGACGGAGTCCAGACGGGGTGTTTAGTTCAGGACGGCACTGAAAGCCTCAGCACAGGAGACACTAAAGCAGAGAACTAACAGGATAAACAACACAAGAGGTGTGAAATGTCATTTTAGAGGCACAAACGAGCATGGAAAGTAAAAATGGCTGCCACGTTAATGTGCCTTTTATTACACATTACAGAACACATTTATATTCATTTCACACTGAAAGGATTTGGGCAAAGTGTATATTTTTACACAATATAATAATTATTCTCGTAAACCATGATAAAAGGACAGGAAAGGGGGGTTTATAGAACGCCTAAAGACCAAATAAAAGAATAGAAATGTATAAAACATTAGTATTTAAATGGTGAAGGGAAAAAAATCTATAGAAATACAGTTAGAAATATATATATTATAGAAATACAGTTATGTATGTTCTATAGAAATAGTTTGTTAATAAAAGACAGATAATGTTTATATAACGACACGAAATGATTTGGGTTTTATACATAAAGGAACAAAAAGATTGGAAGGAACAATAAAGATAAAGAGGGAAGTGCTAAGTGTTAGCGAGCCGGTTCTGAAGGGGTTCTATAGTAATCGTTTGATGATGCAGTAGGTAAATGTTTTATTCCACATGCTCTTCCAGACAAACACCTCGGCGTTTCTCCAGGCCTGGGACCAGCATTATTGTGCACCGGCTTGTGTAGCGACCAGTGCCTGGGGCAGGTTCCCTGACTGGGATGGAGTAATCCACTGGGTAACCTGGTACCTCCTGTCCCAATCACTATAAGCATTAGATAAAGGAAGGACTTTTGCTGGTTATGAGGCTGTTTCTCTCCACAATCTCTCCTTCGCTCATTCCATTTCAAAGACGAGCTTCTTCTCAACCATAATCACGGCTAAATCACGACAAGCGGAATGTAAACAGCGCAGCTTGAAAGGAGCAGACCGCGTGTGACAGAACTCGACCGAACAAAGAAACGGGCGCGGGCTTCCCGCCAATTCATCTAAACACGTCCGTAGGCAGATCTCATGAGACGCAAAATGAGAATCAAAGAGAATCCGTAATCCATCAAAGAATGAGCAACCACTTTTAAATTACTGAAAAGGAAACAGAATCTCCTGTGTGACTGATTCCCCACAGATTTTATGTTAACAAACTTGGCGAGACAGTTAATACCCCTATCTCACCAATGCGGTTTGACTTACGGTGAGATCTGTTAGGCACCGTGAGCTGCCGCGATCGCCCGCCAACGTTCTGCTGATGTTCCGCGAAGTTCTGCAAGGTCCGCAAGCTTCCGCGAGGACTGCCCAAAAAATGTTACATGTTTAACACGTTTGCACTTTTTACATTAAACATGTTTAACTTTTCACGTTGAAAGATGGAAACGTACTCACAGAGCCAAAACTCGCAGTAAATCATGATGAACCCTACTTACGGCCACCGCGGGAAACCGCCTAGGCGAGATAGGGGTATAAGACAGCATGACACAAATAACATTTCCAGTTCAACACAATAAAGAAACGTTATATACTGTAGGGGTAAATGCGTCCCCATAAAAGGAGAGGTTAATGCAGCACCATAAAGAGAAGCTGGACACTGTAGGGGTTAAAGAGACATCATAAAGCTCACTCTAGAGATCGTTTGAGCGAATCCGGATTCATCCGGGTTAAATAACTCGACCCCATATGACTCATGAATCACTAATCCTTCTCTTTATTTCCTCAGATCAGATGAGCCCTAAGTTATCTTGTCGCTAACAACAAAAACATACAGAAAATTACACCATTCAGTTGTTCTCAGTAGTTGTTAGCTAGTAACTGTAGGAACATATGGGCGCTGTTTAGAAAAATTCCTGCAGGTCAGAAACATAAGAGAATCTCAGTGAATCGGCCCCGCAGCGCTGATCTGATCTGATCTGAGGGACTCGGGATTCCTGAAGGATTCGGAGGATTCGGTGAGCGCCCTCTAGTGGAGGGACCCTGGCATAAGCAGGAGAATCTGTATCACAACGACACAACAAACTTTTCCGAGTGTGTGAATGGTCACACTGTTCTATAATGTTCTTTTATTACCGCCAAACATATTAGTTACATGTTGGTGGGATGTAGTTGTGTATTATGACAGACTTGGATAAAAAAATGAAAATAAAATGGCTCTGGCATTTGTATCACATCGGCCCTGTTTCCAACTCCACCATACAACTTCACCAAAATGGAAGGGCCTAGCATGTCATTCTTTAGCTAACGGATATAGCAACCGTATTAGCATGAAAGCATGAAAACTCCAGTTCAAGTTCTGGCTTTACAACATGAACCTTC